>NC_057804.1:118204830-118480480 GCF_018294505.1 Triticum aestivum
GGGCGGGGGGAATTGGGAGGGGAGTGGAACCATGTCTTACGGACGCATTTGTCTGAAATGTGAGGGGGAGTTACAGTTCTACCCTTGCCTATAGGCTTCTCGGCTTGGGTCTGTGTACTGAGGGTCGGGGATAGTAGAGTAACTTTGCTTCTCCCCAAATAGTGGGCGGGAGCGATTTCGGGCGAGGAGGGCGTGTTTTGAACTATAGTGGGCGCGAGCGAATTCGGGCGAGGAGAGCGTGTTTTGAAATAGTGGGCGCGAGCTATTTCGGGCGAGGAGAGCGTGTTTTGCCGACCATGGTTTATGAATTATTCGGCACATGTCATTTCTGCCGAGGAGAAGGCGCGCTTGGATGAAGTTACGAACCTACCCTCAATGTACAACGGGCAATTGATGCGTGTCCCACATAGGACGGTAATTTCGCGTCTCCCATTTATTTGCTCGGGCGAATTCCACCGAGCAGAGAGGATGTTTAACGACTCGTTCAAATTTTGGGAGAACGAGCATCCACGTCTACCTTACCAAGTCGATTCGAATCAAATTTTGAAATATTAGCTTGCCACTTCTTTTTTAGATGGAGAGATGATGCTCGAGAGTAATGTGTTTTTACATGCTCGTTGCTAGCGATTTACTATATGACAAATAGTTGACTCACTCAAAAACGCGAATCAAACCCAAAATGAAATATCTCAATTCAATGAACTAGCTCGTTCAGTAGGTCAAAATAGTGAACTAAATCCAAAATTGAACACCTCAATCGAGTAGCATGTTGTACATTATTATAGTACTCCATGAACATGTTGATAGTCAAATTAATGAACTTGTTTGATATACGCATATATCCGTTCATGTGTGGATTGCAAACAACATGGTCTCCAATTTAAATATCTGAATGCAAGTTTATATCAGTCTTTGATGCATAAAACACGACCTCCCCCTCTCCTGGACTCCTACTCTCTCTCTCTCTCTCTCTCTCTCACTCTCTCGCCGACAATCTTCAATTCTGTCGCACGCATCCGACACAAAAACCTTGTTGGTCCCTCTACCTTTCTCTCTCTGTGTGTGTGTGTGTATGTGGGGGGGGGTCTTTCTAGTCCGCATTCATATATACACCATCTATAGGTCTCTCTCGCACACTATGTATGATACTCTAGCTAGTCCAAGCTAGATATCTTGGGCGCACTCGTCGTACGCACACAAATTCCTTGGCTCTTTGCCCGTAACTCTCTCACGCACCACTATGTCGTCTCGGAGCTCTCCCCCCCTCTCTCAAACTCTCCATCCACCTGGGTCACACATACACATGCATATCTCACTCGCACTCGATAGGCCCATCTAAAACTAGATCTCTCTCCATCGTTCTCTCTCCATCTCACACGCACACACACACACAATCTCATGCCTAGCTATCCAAGTATGATGGTCTCTCACTCAATTGTAGGCACACGCAGTCCCCCGTATATGTATATGACTAGCTAATATTAGTCTCCATCACAAACATGTGCATTTTCTATCTCGATTTCTCTCGGGGCATCTTTCTATCGCGCACGCACTCCCTCGATCTCCCACCCATATAGTCCCCTCACGATCTCGAGGGGATCTCTCTATCACAAACGCTCTCCCTCTCCCTCCCCATGCGTCCATGCCATCGATGTGTCCCTCTCGACCTTTTTTCCTTGTTGGCCAGACCTCTATTGGACATGTGCTACAGGGGTGTCTCTCTCCGTTGCAAACAATCACACACTAGCTATCTTGGTGTATCTCCTCGCCTCGCTTTTCCATCTCAGAGATGCATGCATGATATGTTCGCATAAGAAACGAAAAAACACACACTCTCTCTAATTTATTGTTTGTTGTCACTTTCTCTTTCACACACATACTCTTTTTGCACACTTACTCATTCTCCTTCACATGCACTTGATCTGTCTCGACTGAGGCACTCACCTCCGTCCATAGCACATAGATTTATTGAAAAGTCAAACATCACAAAGTTTGACCATGTACGTGGAGAAAAAGAATGACATCTAGTACGGCAAACATATACCACTAGATTCACCATGAGATGTAGTTTTGTATGATGTATCTTTGGTATTGTAGATATAAATAACATTTGCGTAAACCTGATCAAAGTTTCCAAAGTTTGACTTCTAAAAAATTTCCATGCACTGCATTATCGAGCGGATGGAATATCTCTTTCCCCCCCTTAGCTATCTGACGCACCACTCAGCCTTATCGGGGCTCCTCAATCTCTCTCAAACTTTATTGGTCAGTTTGGTTCGTGACCTGACCCTCATGCCTTGATGGTCGGTACTGCCTGGTGTGGATGTGAGATGTAAAATATTTCTTCCTGGCCAGGCTTGTGTGGTGCTGTAGCGTTTGGTTCATGCCTGGGCCAGGCAAAGCATCAACGTCCCGTCAATCAATCCATGCATCAATTATTTAATGCTAATGTCCATCCATGTTGCTGTTAGCCTCGTGGCCGCACGACCAGGCACGGCCAGGCGTTCAAAATCGGTTGCTTGGGCCATGCTACTTGCAGTGTCTGGAGTTCAGCCAGCCTAATTAAAGTGCAAGGGAACCCAGCCCAGGCGAGCTTTCTTTTTCACAGGGTAGCAACCAAACAAGCGTGCATGAAATCCAGCCACAACCCCAGGCCATGCAAAAGATGCTCACGAGGCAAGCCAAACGGGCCTTATATCTCCCTGGTTCACACATACACATGTCCCGCTCGCGCTATACATATAGACCCATCCAACACTCTCCACCCTTGTTCTCTCTCCATGTGACACGCACCCCCCTAAGTACCATAATCCCTCACTCCATCATAGGCTCTGTTTGGATCCATGGGTTAGAGTTAGTTTGGGTTAGTTTGGAGTCAACTAACCCAAAAAGATCCAAACAGGAGGGTTAGTTTAGGTTAGATGCATCTAACCCATCCAAAAAAACTAACCCATCCAAGAGGTGCTTATTTGGGTTAGTTCTTCTCGGGACCACTAATAAACACTTTTTTCTCTCACTCTCCCCGCAGCAGATCCCTCCCCACTTCCTCGAAGCTTCTCGTCCTCTCCCTCCCTCCCTCTCGCACCGCCCGTGAAGGTGCCTTGCTGTATCCGCGCTCCATCTAACCCTGCCATCCAAACACCTCTTTAATTAGAGTTAGTTTAGGGTTAGAATCTAACTCTATCCTCTAACCGAGTTAGAGTATCCAAACAGGGCCATAGGCGCAAGCACTCTCCCCTCCTAAGTATGATTATCTCTTACTAGCCATTAGGAACACACGTATTGTCTCCTTCCATCCATACATCTATCTCGATATCTCTCGGGGCATCTTCTATCGCGCACACACCTTGTCACTCGATCTCCCACCCATGTAGTCCCATCACGATCTCCAGGGGATCTCTCTATGACAAACATACACTCTCTCCTCCCCATGTCTGCATTTTCTCCGTACGTCTCTCTCGACCTCTCTCCCTTGTTTGTCAGACCCCTCTTGGCCACGTGCTAGGGGTCTTCCTCTCTCGGTTCCAAACAACGACACACTATCTCCTCACCTTGCCTCCGTTGTCGAAGATGCATGTGTGATATGTTTGCATAAGACACGCACGCTTTTTCTCCACTTTTATCGTGTGTTGTCCATGTCTCTTTCACACACGCACACACACTTTTTTCACTCACTCTCTCTCTCTCTCTCTCTCTCTCTCTCTCTCTCGTCAGGGACTCTATCACGTCCATAAGCATATGGATGTTTTGAAAAGTCAAACCTCAGAAAAGTTTGACTAGGTATATGTGGAGAAAAACATTTACATCTGGAACGATCATTAGATTCATCACAACATGTACTTACTTCATACTATCATTTATCTTTGGTATTGCCGATATAAGTAATTTATGTATAAACTTGCTTAAATTTTCAAAAGTTTGACTTTAAAAAATGTTGTAACTACATTATTGAACGAAGGGAGTAGCTCTTTCTCTCTCTCTCTGCTATCTCTCATGGGCCTCCCCTCTCACTCGAACTCTCTATACCGACGGATTATACGCTCACTGTGTCAGCGTATAGCTCTATATATTGTTTAGTTGACCGGTCAACCAATCCACATACTGCGTTGTCAGCTCGTGTTCTGTATCTTGGTGTGCTGGCCCATGTGGCAGTGGGTGAAAATAAGTAAACTAGAGGCCCATCTGACACGCGGTGAAGGAAACAAAGTTGAAACCACTCGGGGTAGCACCCCGCACGCTAGTAAATTGAGGGCGCATTGAGGACAAACTTCTTGCTCGCGAAGGACGCACTCACGCACAATTCACCACTACGCGGCGGCATGCACAGAAGGACGCACTCGCGCACACCCAGCACACAACACACACCAGCACACGTGTACACCAGCGTCGCCGCTGGTTGAGATGGACGGCGAGGCAGCCAACAAGCGGAGGCCGCTCAAGCCAAAACCGCATCCGGTGAGCCTGGACTTCATCAGCAGCCTCCCCGACGACATGCTGCTCATCATCATCGGCCTCCTCCCCACCAAATCTGCCGTGCGGACCGCCCTGCTCTCCCGGCGGTGGCGCCCCCTCTGGTGCTGCGTCCCCCTCAACCTCACCGTCGATAGCTGCCTCTGCGACGGGGATTGCAAACGCATGGCCGCAGTCTCCAAGATCCTTTCATCGCACCCTGGGCTAGCCAGACGCCTTGACATCCGCATGTTCAGTACCAACTGCAAGGTCCAACCCAAGTTCGACGAGTGGTTCTTATCCCCCGCCCTAGATCAGCTCGAGGAGCTCAGCTTTGAAGCTGGACGATGTCGCTCTCTGCCACCGTCCGCGCTCCGCCTCACGCCAATGCTGCGCCGTGCCAGCTTCAGCTCCTGCTATCTTCCCCAGATTAATGCCGCGCTCGCCCTTCTTCTCCCTCAACTCAAGCAGCTCGACCTCTTCGACGTTGTCATCTCGAAGAAGGCTATGGAGCACCTACTCCGCAGCTGTATTGCGCTCGAGTACCTTCGTCTTGAGCAGATCCACGGGTTCATTAGCCTCCACATCGCCTCGACGAATCTTCGATGGATTTATGTGTCTTGCTGGCCTCGCAACAAGACATCAATTGGGAAGAGAATACTCCAGATGTTCCACGTTATGGTCATTGAGAATGCACCTTTCCTTGAGAGATTGCTTGTATCGGATCTAGAAGGTCCAACAAAAATCAGGGTCATTGACGCGCTGAAATTGATAGCGTTGGTGTACTCGTCTGCCAAATTCTCCGAAATCTTTATTGGATCCGTAATCGTTCAGGTACAACACTCATCTTCTTCTCCGTCTTCTTGAAATTCACATTTTTAAATTTCTTCTTGATGTATTTACAACCGTCTTCCAGAAAATGATTCCCACAAGCTTGACCCAGTCCATGCACATAGTGAAGATCTTAGCACTAAAATCTATCGGCCCCAATCTGGATCAAGTTGTTGGATTCCTTACATGCTTTCCATGCACGGAGAAGCTACTCATGGAGGTGAAACTTCTCTCCTATTAGTAAACGGTAATCACAACATAGCTCAATTTTTTCGTAATTTTCCCAAATTACAATGACAAGTGTAGTGTTCAAAACTACATCTACGCACTGCACCGAAAGAAATGTTTTTAGTATTTTTTCTCACGTGATCACCTACATCATTTTTATGTTGTACTACTATAGTAGCCTAGGCTAGTCATAGTGGAAAGTAACTTAGACTACTCTAGTAACTCTATGGTTACCCTAAGGGCAAGTACTACCTCCGTCCTGGTTTACTCTTCCAATTTTGTAGTAGCAAAATTTGACCATAGATTTAACTGACAAAATATTAATGCATGCCACTAAGAACTATATCGTTGGATTCGTATTTGAACATAATTTCAAATGGTGTAATTTTTAGTGACATGCATTGGCATTTTCTTAGGTAAATCTATGGTCAAAATTTTATACTAAATACGAGGTAGTATTCCCTCTGTCCCAAAATTCTTGTCTTACATTTGTTTAGATACGGATGTATCTAACACTAAAATGTAACTAGATACATCCGTATTTAGACAAATTTAAGACAAGAATTTTGGGACGAAGGGAGTACAAAAGTGGGCTATGTAGGCCAAAACATGTGCCAAATTCACTTGTGATGCATTTGGCATCGATGCCCCTCCATTGCTCACCTGGTGCCCCAATCTGGAGCACCTACTTTGCTCTGGTGCCAAATTAACTCACGCAATGAAAAAACACCGCGTGGGAGAGAGAGAGAGGACTGAGGCAATAAAAAACACTTGTTTGGGAGAGTGAGAGGCTGGTGTAGTTGGTTTGATTGATTTGTTTATACATGTGGGTCTGTGTGCACAGCGGTGCCAACTCTCTCACATCGCGAGAGTGGTGCCAAAATCTTTTGATTTGACATCGATGCGTATTATGTGGCATACTTTTGTGAAATATGGCATCGACCACATAGTGGAAGGCAACAAATGCCCAAGCTCTTCACGTGCTCCTAGTTAAATGAGAGGAAACAGAAACAAAGAGAGAGAGAGGGAGGGAGAGAGAGAGAGAGAGAGTGAAAAAATATCACTAGCCAGCCAACCCTATCGTATGAGCGAATGATATTGGTACCTCTTGATGACACAGCAATCTTATGCAGCGAACTGCTCTAATATGTTCTCTTCTTTTGCAGATAAAAAAAGACCCGAAAGTGAAAAATGTGCTGCACTATAACAATCTCATCAAATGCCTTGATCTCCATCTTACAGAAATTGATTTGATCGACTACCGAGGCAGCACATCTGAGATTAAATTGCCCAGGTTCTTTGTTCCGGAGGCAAGTGTGCTCAAGGTAATGAGGTTTGGCGTTCTCTGGCGCAACAATGAATGGCGTGCTGATCACCGCAAGTGTCTAAGCCTAAATGAAAAAGTATCGGCAGAAGCTGAATTTGTTTTTGAAACATCAAGTGACCAGAGACTCGAAAACTTATTTTCCCATTAGTGACTTGTCAGGGCTGTGGATTTTAGTTTGTACGACAACGCTGCATCCACCTAAAGTAACGAAAGTTCTTACGTGAACTTCCTAGTAATTCCCTCTTCCTAGGTGCAGCATTACTCCTAACATTTGTAATATCAGTTTGAAACTTGTAATATTGCCGTGTCCTATTCCTGGGTTTTCAAAATCCTGCGAATCAAACAGGTCCTGAGTTGGTGATGATGTTGTGCCTCCCATCTTTCACCAGTAGCCATCGGATCTAGATCTGAAACATACAAACCAAGCTTCTCCATTTTTGCAAAAAGATGCCCGCACTTGTTCCCTATTTACAAACAACTCCTTGTCTCTCACAATCAGCCTTATCTCCTCCCCACCACATCTAGAAGGTCGTGGAAAAATCTGGCACGATTGCCGCTGCCGGAGTAGTCCTCCCCCAATCTTGGTGTTTCATGCAATGCACGAGCATCTATGGATGGGAAATTATGTCGAACGGGGCTAGTTGTAAGCAGGCTAGCTCTACAACCATGATGATAGTGACTGTAGAAAGTGAGGCTGACTATGGTATGCCGAACATGGCGCCTATACTCAGGTGTCATCTCTGGCGCAGGGTCTTGTCACTTCACTGTGAGGAGCAGCAATTTGACCAACGGGTAGTACAGTGCTAGTACTCCTAGGAGTACTACATTGGTAGTACTACTACTAGTACTAGTAGCACCACCGTCTGGATTTAGGAGTATTACCACGTCCATCTGGATTTTAGTATTTGATTAGCAATATCTAGTAATGCATGTCACAAAAAATGTACTACTCCCTGTGTAAATAAATACATGGTGTTTTATTCCTATCGGCGAGAGAACTTAATGTTTTCTTGCTATCTAGAGTCTTAATAGGATTACATGCAATGAACTAAACACTGCATGTCATGTTTGGTAGTCTCAAGTCATCGAAAGCATGCACGGCCCACATCTCTCATTGGTTGATATGTCATGAAATAAGAAACAAGGAGGGAGTTAATGCACCGTGCCTAAGTGTTTTGGGATTATTTGGTTTTCGTAATGTGACTTACACAACATTTTTGTTTACATTCATTAACATTTTATTAGTTAAATCAAAGGTCAAAACTTGGCGCAAAATGCAAAGGGGACCAATAAACCAGTAAACATCAAACTTCTCTCATTTGGCCCCAACTAGAGGTCCGGTGAGATGACTATACTGCACCGGCATGGAGGGGGGCGCAGCTTCATTGACTTACGACAACTGCCTTTGGGTGAATGACATGTGGGCCCAGGGGGTGTCTGACCCACCTATCATACAGCCAAAGGCAGGTGCAGTAGAGGGCCGAGGAGTAGTACGAAATCCTACGCACCTACGCACGCTAACCAAGGGCAAGAGTGATCACTCGAATCACAAGATCAGTTGACTAGTAGAAGCTAAGCTAGACCCATGGAGGCGATGAGCGCGAGCATCAGCCGGCTATGCCAGATGGTCTACGACGCCGACCTGCGGCCCAGCAACGAGGAACGTCTCTAGGTAGTATTGCTTGAGGCCGGCAGGGTGAGGGGCCGCTTGGACGACAGCTTCGTCTCCTTGTTCGACGAGGTCCTCGTCAGTTTCCTCGACAAGTTCACCGTCGTCAAGAAGCTCGCGGACGACTTTGATGTAAGCCTTCAGCCAACGCGCCCAGGTTCTGCGATGCCCGCCACCCTCAACGGCCACTATGGTGACAACCTCTTCGACGCACTGGTGGCCCTGCAACTGCCCGCCGTCGCGCTGGAGAATGTCCACCTTGAGGTCGTGCTCGCCGCGCAGCGCCTGGCGCAGCAAGACACCATGGACATAATTACCCACGTCTACACGCATGCAAGAGGAGGACGATAGGACGCTGGCCTTCTTGGACTGCAGGGCAACCTTGGACGCACTGTTCAGAAGCACGTTGAGCTCGCCGCCAACGCCGCTGCTCCTCACACGTTGGTTGGTGACCCGACGCACTAGGGCGTGAGGATGTCGTTGATGGATCCGTATGTATTTTTATCTTTCCGTCAAATCCATGTAGTAGTATATGATACTACAGTAATTATCTTACCTTTCACATCAACTTCTAATTTTCGTACGTACTCCATGCATGAACGGCACCAGAACCAAACTTCTCATTACTCTAGGCAAATTCGTTATTTTCTACCTATCGATCGTGCCATGGAGCAGAACCAAATTTTACAAGTTACGAGTTCAAAAGGAAAAGCCTGCCGTGTTCGGGTCGCACCCCTACATAGTTGGTCTGGCACGCCGCTCAAGCTGGAATGCGTGCGGTGTTGCATTTTCACTTACAAGTGGGACCGTAGTTGAGCAAACCGACTATCGGCAAACCCCCACCCCACCCACCGCGCGATGGCTGAGAAAACAGGAGGGAGAAGAGATTGATGTAGCACGGACTCCAAAAAATTGGTGTCGGATGGGACTCGTGTGGGTGGCGTGTGCCGTAGTGCTAGACGTGAATGCTAGTTATGGCCCATGCCACCCCACTATATCGAGCATATATCGAGGTACAATATGTAGAACAAATTTCCTGCAGTCCGTGCTCAGCGCTGCTCTATCTCTCTTCTCAGCCAGCCAGCGGACGCGCGGAGCCCATCGTCTGTTTGCTCACATGCGGTCCCACATGTAAGTGAAAACGCAAGCGGACCCACTGAACCTGCACATCTTTCACCTCGACGTGCTGGTGATGAAAAACAAATCCAAGAAAGATCTTCGGTGGCCGCTTTTGGAGTTACTCAAGAGTAGTAAGATTCTATTTACAGTTTAACCCAAGATGCACATCTCGTGGCTTCAACTTATCAACTACCACTCTATTTTCTTTCATGACACGACCTGGATGCTGGATGTCCCACGTGTCAGCAAAAGGAGGAAGAACCCGACCAAATCTTCGGTTGTGCTCTCGGATTAGACTAGTTGTGCTAACTTAAAATTTTTATTGTGTACTCCCTCCGTTCCAAAATACTTGACTTCCATGTGTCAAAAAATGGATGTGCCTATATACTAAAACATGTCTAGATACATATATATTTTGACAAATAGAAGGCATGTATTGTGCAACGGTTGCTTCCCATAAATGGTAGTAACATTGTGTCAACAACAGTTGGATCGCCTTTCAGCATCATTGGATAGTTTTGTCCAAGGAAGAGTGAGTTTTCTCCAAGACTATCAATTCTGTACCAAGGAGAAGGAGTTGGCGCTAGCACACTAGTATCCATCCCGAATACCATGCAACGGGTGTTGGAATAGGTCCGGAGAGTGCGACCATGGGAGACTACACCTGCTTCCTTAGCAGTGCATCATCAGTGGGCTCTATACACACGAGAAGAGGTGATCCATCGGAATTAGTTGCCAGGCGCCAAATAGTATATGGGCGCTGCTCGTCCTCATGCTCGTGATCATCACCATCATCATCTCCCCCTTGGTTATAAAAATCTTCAAGTATAGGTGGTGGAATGTTCACAGGACCTTTTAAACACAAGAAGAAGGTTAATTAGTAAGGCTGGCCATAGTGGGGGTAACATAAGTAGTATCATGCACTTGGGACTCACAAACATGCTTATGTGGTAGGCAATTAAGGAAGAGAGAGATGGTTATAGTAACATAGGTAGATACCGTAACATAATAAATGTGATGCTACTATGTGTCATGCATGGCAATAAATGAGACCACCTATGATACTAATCTAAGATACTATGCACTATAGAGGTAGTAACATAAACTAGTAACATATGCATGTTACTAGTCTAAGTTACTCCCCACTATGGCCAGCCTTGCTAACCCGCATGCATGTGGATGAAACAATTATAATTATGGTGGAAGACAAACGTACCGAAACAATGAGGATGCCATGCAAAAACAGTGCCACGAGTGGTGGCAGCAAACACAAGACCCTCGTATTGAATTGCATCACAGTACTCATCCGTGTACAGAAACTGATTTTTGAGCAATATCCATCCAGTCAAACCACTGACGACGGCAACAAGCTTGTCGAAGATAGCAACAACTTCATAGTTGTTGTAATTCCAAGAGCGGTTGGGGACTCGAGAAATTGCTTTCTTCCGTAGAAGACAGTCACCATGATTGTATTTGAACATGCGTACAATACCGGTGTGCTCAACCTCTGGGCAGTCTGCTGAGATTTTTGGAAGTGGAACCCGGTCACGGGTGTACACATTCACAAGTTCCCACTCGCAGTTGGACCCAATGTAAACAACCCAATCTCCATTTGCACCTGCCCAAGCCTTGCCCTCAAGCGATGGCATCTTAACATCATACGTATCATTATCAAGCGGCATCAACTTGCACAGGGCGAGGCCTCCGTCGTGACGGCGCCAGTCATCAGGGTCACGGCGAAGAAGATAGGGGAGATCAAACTGCTCCTTGACTCTTGGGTTCCTTGTAATGATGTTATTAGTTGAGTCGAGAATGGACTTGAACGAACCTGCCATGCTAGCCGAGGTGATGACGTCGCACCGATCAATGAGTTCCTCCACCACGTCATCTTTCAGATCGGGGCAAGAATAACAGGTCGTTTCCGTCCTGTTCCCTCCATGGAGAAGACGATCGAACAATGGCAGAAGAAAGGGTGAAGGGCTGAAGGAAAATGGAGGAGGGAGAGGAAGAGCGTGCGACAGCAGTTCCAAATCGAGAGGGAAAGGCGAAGAGTCGGTGGACGGTTGCCAGTTTGCTACGGTGCATGAAGGGGTGCCCCGGACTACACGTCGGTTCGGAAATACTCCTACTACTCGCCGTCGTCTCACTGATATGTGGAACGGGACCACATGTCAACGAGACATGGTGTGTAATTTCTGGTGCAAAATGCGATCTGGCCACGTTGGCCCGAGGTGCCGCATTAGTTATCAGCCTTTATTTTTTTAATGGTGCGCTGTTCAGTTTTGAAGCATGACTAACTGGTACTGTACACAGAGAAAATATAAACTACTCTACCACTACTCCACCTCCAGTACTAGTAGTATAAAGAAGATATATAGGCTGGAGCTTCAGTGCTTTCTTGCCAAGGGCTGCCCACTTGCTTCTCACACTACCACCCTCTCTCCAGATCTAAAAAAGACGGCCCCTCTCTCCCTCCTCACCGGTGGTCACAGATCCTTTGGGGAAGAAAAGGACATGCAGCATTGACGCACTCGTCGTCGGCGAGCGACGTCACACACTGACGACAAGGCCGTCCTCTCAGACCTACCGCCCGCGCGAGATCGATGCCGTAGTGTGTGCGGAGGATGATGACCACGAGCGAAGCCACTTCCCGCCGACCCTCAGGTATGATACCTCTTTTCGAACCATACCCTTGTTCTATTGCCCCATCTGGCATGTCGTTGCATGTGGATCTTTTTCCACTCCACCATCTTCCCAATTTGCTATCCTCTGCTCTGCTGGCCACGCAGAAGAAAACCATAATTTGCACTATTATAGGAAACCCTACTTCATGCAGACTAATGCATGTCTGGGTTGAATAAGGAAAGGAAGGGAGACTGTACTATCCAAGAGAGTAGGCATCGAACCCGCATCTAGGTTGAAAAGGGGAAAATCAGTAGCTAAGGAACGAGTCTCATGTCTCTTGGTTGAAGAAGGGTAGAAAGGCATGACAACGCAATAGAGAATGACCAGGTCGATCGGTTTGTTGTCCTCACATAGGAAAAAGGTGGCTAAAGAGAACAAAAATGGGATGTAATCCACATATGCTGCCTAGATATTTGTTGCTCTGGGCAACCATACCTCCCTCACCACTCTGCGTTCGTGGAGGTACATCGTACTGGTGCGCCCACTGTCCGAATGGGCCTCCCATGCTCTTATTGTCACTTTTTTTGCTGTGAATATAACGCCAGCAGTCAAGTCAAGCAATGCTACTGCTAAAGTGATGCCACATTTAACTAATCATGCTCTCAGTCTAATGCCACAGATAAATTTAAGCAGTGCCATTTAATGTCACTGGATCATTTCAGGGTTAGTTGTTGATTGTGGATGTATTAAAGATTTTTCAGCTAAGGCATTCTAATGCTGTTGCACAGCCAGTATACCAACTATGAAACTTGTTACTACCTTCAGATTTTTGCACTGTTAATGCTTATAGATTATATACCTCACTTTCATGAGATAAGTTAATTTTTTTGTACAGTGTCACCAAAATGCCAAGGCACTGATGTCATTTTATTTTGGTTAAACTGCACAGACAATTATGAAGACAAGAGGAAAGGTCAAGAGTGGGCACCTCCTCCTCCGGCTGTTCTCTTGATTATCAAGAGGAAAGATCAAGTTTTTATGTTTGATCGATTAGCAAGATTGGGATAGCAATTTTTAAGCCCCCCCCCCAAGTTCGAAATGATATTTACCTTGGAGGTACATGGTTTGCAAATTTTTTATACTGTCATTAGTTAATAATGCTAGTTACCTTCAGACTTTTGTATTTCGTTTAATGCTCATGCACAGCTAGTATACCAATGCTGAAACTTGTTACCTTTACATTTTTTATTGTTAATTCTTATAGAAACCTTCCAGTGCTAGAGTTTATTGAAATCTGTTCAGTAAAACCATTGTAATGTACCCTGTAATAAACTAACTACTCTACTGTTGCACTAGCCACTGGATTAGTGTATATTTGTAGTATTCGAATGGTGTTGCATTAGCGTATGGACATAAATAAAGTATGGCAAGCTTTCCCAGATATGTGCTCAAGAAAACTACTACCTATTTTTCTAAATACTAGAGGTTTGGGTACTTTAAATTGAACCGCGAAAATGTCTTATATTAAGGAACAGAGGGTGTAGAGTTCACTCAAATTATCCCAGTAAAGCTAGTCACACCTTTGTTAAAATTAATGTTCATTATGTTATCGGAGGAGGTCTGTATGTTTGTCTCTAATGCCTGTCTACTACATACCCGACATCATGATGTAATGTTAAGTCATTTCCTTTTGTACAGTGTAACTAATTTGTCAAGGCGGTGATGGCATTTTATTTTAGTAGAACTGCACAAAAATTGCTTAAAAGAAGAGGAAAGGTCAGGAATGGCTCAGTTTTTCAGAAAAAAACTATTTATGCCTTCCTGACATCAACCGCTGTTGCTTTATTTATTTCGTCAAATAGGTGGTTAGAAACAGTCTTGCTACCTTTTCCCATTAAGAAATTGGAATGCTTATATTTGTGAGTCTATGCTTCAACTAGTGCCACTTTTATAGTAATCACACTTTCAATATCTTTGCAAACAGGGATGCTCGATTTTAGTGGAGCTGCACAAAAAGTCCAACTGGTTCAACATCAGGAGCATGTTTTTTTCCAAACCTTTATATCCAATTGGTGGCACTATGAGCTGTTCATTACGAAGGTACATGGTTTGCTACTATCTTGCTACTCTTTTTGTACTGTCATTAGATAGTAATACTAGTGGTTTGCATGTGAATTTATTGGCAGGGTGGACCTACATAGGAGGTGCAGGACGGGATTCAATGATTGGATGCTCAATTTTGGTTGTATCAATTTCACCTCTTCCATCACTGCGAACATGGTGTGGTATATGTTTACTAGCTGCTTGATATTTGTGCAGACAGAGATGTCTGCCCGTTGCTATTTGGCAAACAAACAAAGTGTCCGCAATTTTGGTTGAACTGCACAAGAGAATGGTATAGTCACTGCATGCAGTGCCATTTGAAAATAGAGACAAAGATTGGATAGTCACTTCATGGACTACAGAAAAGCAGTACTGTACTATTTACTGGCCAACAGTTGGTGCTTCATTGTTTGGTCTGATTATACAATGGGCATCATTTTCCCTAAGTTCAAGTTTGTATTCCGAAAATAGTCTCGCGGTGTAATCGAGAGAAGACCTAATCATATTGTAGTGGATGTTCCTCCATCATGTGTGGTTCATTCTCATGGTTCCAGCTATTGGTGGAACCACTTATGTTTGCAAGAGAAATTTTAGACTTCATAAACAAATTTATCTTTCAGTCTGTACTGAATGTTGGCCAAGAGAAGCATCCATGTTAGTAGGAAGAACATATGTTTTTTCTAGATCTTTACTTTTGGAGCTACATATTTGTATATGATCTGTGAATCATTGAGATGCATTAACATGTTGATCTTATGTATGGGAATCGTACTAGTTAGTTTTAGTTGCGACACAAGATCCGAACTGGCTGATCTTTGCTTTTGGAGCTACATATTTGTATATGATCTGTGAATCATTGAGATGCATTAACAGTTACTTATTTCTGTTCGCTCAGTGTTTACAAGTTACGGATCGATCACTAGCTAGCCTACAAATGCGCACCTGGCAGTTTTATTTGCGACGCAAGATGCGAAGTGGTAGTTTTTTGAATAAAAATGCCTACCTCTGAAGAAACTGACAAGCTACACTATCAATCCTAGACGGATAAAAATGCCTACCTCTGAAGAAACTGACAAGCTACACTATCGATCCTACACGGATAAATAGCGTATCACACACGTACTACCTCCTTTCCGGTTTGCAGGGCTCAATTCAAGAAACGACCTACTCGATCCTACACGAATAAATAGCGGATCATGCACGTACTAGTACCTCCTTTCCGGTTTGTAGGGCTTAATTCAAACCTCTCACCAACCAAGGTACTCCCTCTGTCCGGGTTTATTAGTCCCGTGAGCAAAGCAGCAAGACCAAGGCATGGCAATAATTAACGGCATGCAGAAGTTTAAGCCTAATTAATTCCAGTGATTTAAGTGGCTGCATGCGTGCCCTCGGCTGCGACTCGTTGCATGCTGCTCTGTGTACTGCCTGCGAGCGATTCTGAGTGCCTGCATGCAGCCGGCCATAATTAAGGCAGCTAACTGATGCGAAAAAGATACACTTTAATTGTTGCGGGCTTTTTAAATCTATGAAATCATTATTGACAAGGAGGGAGATGATTCGAGTGCACTCGTTTGACCGCCATGCCGGCGTGCGACCCAGACGGGACGGGACGGCACAGTCATAATTTCAGTTTCCCTAGTTTTCCACGACAAGCTGGTGCGCTAAGCCATTATGCATTGAATTCCGATGACCATCGCGCTACCTTCCCCCTATAAGTACTGTTTCCCGGCATTCTGCAGTGCCACCGTGACCCAACTCGCCATATCCTCATAAGCCCCCACCAGCCTGACGTCGTTCGCCACGTCCGCCATGCCCCCGCCCGTCCGCGGTAGGTGACGCCGGAGGCGGTCACCGCCGGATCTAGTGTTCGGTTTTTCACCGGAAGGCAGACGGAGGGAGGAGGCATTCTATCTGCCTTTAGATGGCAATGCGCAGATCGAGGAGTTGTTGGAGCGCGACCGCATGGCGGAGGGGCAAGAGTTGTTGGAGCGCGACCGCCTGGCGGAGGAGCAGCGTAACACCGATTTGCACCGCTAGCGGGACATGGAGCAGCAGCGCACCGATGCTCTGAGTCGCGAGCAGAGCGCCCGCAACTGGGCCGACTACATGGAGGCCGGCACCCGGCAAATAGCCCTGGAGGCTGTCGGGCACGCACGTATTCGCGACACCGATTTTTACTACCAGCTCGTCAAGTGGGTTTTGCCGCTTGGAAGCCGAAGCTTCAGTGGACCACGCCGGCATGGAAAGGGCCAACGCGCGCGAGCAACGCGCCCTATCGCACCTCTGGAAAGACTGAGGCGAGGCGCAGGACGCCGGTGCCGGCGTTTAGCGTGTACCGCCAGCATCGTCTAGTTAGCTAAGAGTAAGTTAGTACTTGTCTAGTGGGAGTAGATAGTTAGCTTGGCTATGATGGTTGTCAACGTGGAAGTTCAGTACTCTATATGTGGATCAGACCTGTTACTTTGCTCTGAATGCTGAACTTTCCGTTTGAACGTATGGAATGGGCTGTTATTTTTTTAAATGGGTTGTATTTGTCCTCCACGGGTTTAGAGGCTGACTTGTGGGCCTAGCAAGTTGATGCGTACACAATTAGGAGATGATTGTACGTGGAGAGGAGGATAGCAGGGACCCGCCAAGGTCATGGCAGTACGCAAGCAAGTGCCTCCTTATTTCAAGCCAATAAAAAAATGGCTCCTCCTAGTGGATTTCTGACATCTGGGTCCCATGCCATTGTCAATGTAGTCAATAAACGAGAGAATTGCACAACGAGCAGCTGACACTAGGGACCCAGCAGCTCGCCCAGTTATTTTTGTTTTGGGTTAATTTGATAAATGCCTCCGAGAAATGCCACTGCAATTTCCAAACTTTGAAAAATGCCATTTCATGCCATTTCTAGTGGCATTTTTTGAAGTCTGGAGTGGCGTTTTTCAAAGTTTGCAAACTGCAGTGGCGTTTTTCAAAGTTTGCAAAAATTGCAGCGGCATTTTTCAAAGTTTGAAAATTGCAGTGGCATTTTTATGAATCGCCATAATTGGAGTGTCATTTATCTAATATGTTTTTGAGATGGAAGCATGGTGTCAACTGGGCTGTGCGGGACACTCTGGCCTGTCTAGACAGCCTTTTCTTTTATGTTTACCACAGACCAGCCCAGTAGTTTTTTTTCTTTTTGAAAATGGCTAGCCCAGTTTTTTTGTGATTTGTCAAGTAAGTCACTTTATCAGGCCTGTTGGGCTAGACGAGGAGAGCTTCATTCGGCTGGCCGAGAAAATGGCCTATCAGTAATGAGAAATGGGCTGTACATTTTTAAAGCACATCAAACCGGTAATTAGTTTCAAATATATTTTTTTCATTTCGAGATTTTAAATTGCATTGATTTTTATGCGTGGACAATTTATTGGATTTTATATTGATATACATTTATTTTTAAAATCAGTCTGAATGTGACTCGAAATTTCGGGATTAAAAACAATTTAGACCGCACCGACATATGCAAAATTTCGTATAATTTTTTAACCGTGGCCACAATATGGGCTGTAATGCTAACAAAAAGAATATGGGCTCCAAAAAAACCCGTAAGAATTAGCAAATGGGCTGTAAACTATTTGAAATAATGGTAGATGGGTTGTATGCTGTTTTCCACAGATTTGAGGCTTTCCACAGATGGCCTGTATACTGTTGGATGTCCATCCAACGGCCGTCATGCTTCTTCAATCTCTGCTCTTCCCGCTCCAGCCGCTCAAACAAGCACCGGCGGGACTACCTCCTCCCTCCTCCTCGCGGCCGGCTGTGCTGCCGCGCAGGTCTCACCGCCCCACCGTACACCCATCGCTGGCCTAGCTATCCCTCTACTCACCCTCAGTTCCACACATGCTGTCATTCTCCGGCGACGGCAGACGAACCAGTAAACCCTCGTACTCCTCCGCGTGGGAAATAACTGCCGAGTATTCCCTGGCTCCGTGTCGTTCCCTTCCTAGGCCTCGCCGTCGTCCACTTCCCTGGTGCTCTCGGCGCGGCCTGGTCAACGTGGTCAATGAACGACATCAATTGGAAGTGGACTGTACATGGAGAGGCTGACAGCTGGGTCCATGGCCGCACGCAAGGAAATGCCTCCTTATTACGCACAAAATAATGATTCCTCCACCTGACATCTGGGACCCACCGAAAGGGCCTCTGTATTTCGCAAAAAAAATGGTACCGCCACTGACAGCTCGGACCCACCAGCTATATCTTCGCACGCAAGGAAGTGCCTCCTTATTACGCCCAAAAAAAAAGAATACTCCCCCTGCTAGCTGGGACCCAGTATAGTGGGCCTACTAAGTTGACGGGGACGAAGGGCTTTGTCAACTTAGTCAATATGCACGATTCTAGCTCGACTGACCGTACGATGTCCATCCAACGGCCTTAGTGCTTCTTCAACCTCTGGTCTTCTTGCTCCAGCCGCCCAAAGCAGCGCCGGTCGTGCCGCCTGCTCCTGCCTCCCGTGGCCGGCTGTGCTGCCGCGGAGGCCTCATCGCCCCCATACTACTCCCACCGCTGGCCAAGCCATTCCTCCACTCCACTCACCCACACCCCCTGTTATTCTACAGCGACGACAGCGCATCCGAACCAGTGAACCCTCGTACTCCTCTCCGCGTGGGCATCCACTGCCGCGTCTTCCCTAGCTCCGCGTCGTCCCCTTCCTAGGCCTCGCTGTCGTCCACCGCCGTGGTGGTCTCTGCGTGGCGTGGTCAATGTGGTCAACGACCGAATTCCATCAGAAGAATACTGTACGTGGAGAGGCTGACAGCTGGGTCCACGGCAGCCGCAAGGAAGTGCCTCCTTATTACGCCGAAAATAATTATTCCTCCACCTGACAGCAGGGACCCACCGGACGGGCCTCCATTATTTCACGAAAAAAACATTTGCCCTGACTGCTGGGACCCACCCAACGGGCCACCGTATTTCGCGAAAAAAACGTTCCCCTGCTGTCAGCTCGGACCCACCGGAAGTGCCTCCTTATTACGCACAAAAAAATGAATACCCCCAGCTAGCTGGGACCCACCTTGGTGGGAGGCTGACTTGTGGGCCTACTAAGTTGACGGGGACGGAGGGCTTTGTCAACTTAGTCAATATAAACGATTCTACCTCCAGTGACCGTACGATGTCCATCCAACGGCCGTAGTGCTTCTTCAACCTCTGGTCTTCTTGCTCCAGCCGCCCAAAGCAGCGCCGGTCGTGCTGCATGCTCCTGCCTCCCGTGGCCGGATGTGCTGCCGCGGAGGCCTCACCGCCCCCTACTATTCCCACCACTGGCCAAGCCCTGCGGCGACGGCAGCCTCACAACGCAGCCGAACCAGTGAACCCTCGTACTCCTCTCGGCACGGGCTTCCACTGCCGCGTTTTCCCCGGCTCCCAGTCTTCCCCTTCCTAGGCCTCGCTGTCGTCCACCGCCCTGGTGCTCTTGGTGCGGCATGGTCAACGTGGTCAAGGAACGATTTCCATCGGACGTGGACTATATGTCGAGAGGCTGACAACTGGGTCCACGGCCGCAGCAAGGAAGTGCCTCCTTATTACGGGGAAAATAATTATTCCTCCACCTGACAGCGGGGACCCACCGGATGGGCCACCGTATTTCATGAAAAAAACGTTTCCCCCCTGACTGCTGGGACCCACCAGCTACACCTTCGTACGCAAGGAAGTGCGTCCGAGCAAAAAAACGATTTGCCCCTCTGACTGCTAGGACCCACCAGCTACATTTTCGCACGCAAGGAAGTGCCTGATAGTCGGGACCCACCTGGTCGAAGCGTATGTAGCGTTTCATTCTGGTCATGAACGTGTACGTACATACTGGTCGTTGTAGAGGCACGCACGTGTCGTAGTAGAGGCGCGCACGTAGCATGTACACATACGTACAACGGCCAGGGTGCAACAAATAAAATACGGCCACGTATGTGTACATACGGGTGGGGTCTCGAACGCCTAGTCGTGCATCCGTACGGCGAGGGCTCGTGTTCATGGGGAGGCAATGGAATGCGTCGTGTTCATGGGGAGGCAACGGAATGCGTCGTGTTCATCAGGAGGTAACGGAATGCGTCGTGTTCATGGGGATGCAACGGAATGCGTCGTGTTCATCGGGAGACAACAGAACGCGTAGGAGCCAACCTTCTTGGACGGAATAGGCGATGGAAACGAGGCATGTCGTACCGCACAACGGAGGAAACAAACCTCCTACGGTCGAAACGGGGGTCCTGTTGATCGGGAGGGGTGTGGCGTACCGCAAAACGGAGGAAACGGACCTCCCACGGTCGAAACGGGGGTCCTATTGATCGGGAGGGGTGTGGCGTATCGCAAAACGGACGAGACGGACTTGTGTTGGAGCGCTACGGTCGAAATAGGGGTCCTGTTCAGCGGGAGGGGTGTGGCGTACCGCAAAACGGACGAAATGGACTTGTGTTGGAGCGCTACGGTCGAAACGGGGGCAGGGGTGTGGCGTACCGCAAAACGGGACTCCACGGGATACTGTTCATCTCCACCGTCGACCTCCTCCAGCCTCCACATGCTACCGTCGACCTCCTCTAGCCTCCACGGGCTCCTGTTCATCCAGCCTCCACCGCGCGCTACTCCACCGGCTACTGTTCAACCACCCCTCCACAGCCACCCCTCCATCGTCTACTGTTCATCCAGCCCTCCACACTACGGGGTCCTGTTCAACCACCCCTCCACAGCCACCCCTCCACCGTCTACTGTTCATCCAGCCATCCACACCGCGGGTTCCAGTTCATCCAGAGGCAACACCACCGCTCACTGTTCATTCAAACCCCCCGCAACGCTCACTGTTCATTCAAACCCCCCGCAACGCTCACTGTTCATCCTAGAGGCAGCATCGATAGGCTTCAGTTAGCAGTAGTAGCGAAGGAGTCGCTCCATCGGGTTCAGTTAACAGCCATCGATCAATCGCTCGGGTTCAGTAACGCGTAGCCTGCAGTGCAATCGCTCGGGTTCAGTTAGAGCCCAATGCCTCGCTCGGCTTCAGTTAGAGCCAACGCCTCGCACACACGCGCGTACGTACAAGAGAAACGCGCATCGCTCCGCCCCCGACCTCCCACCGTAACCGACAACTCCCCGAAATCCCCCCCTCGGTTCTACCACGGTTTTTTCCGTCATGGACGGCCCAAAAATTTCATGCAGCTGCTTCTCTGGCCCGCCCAGGACGAAAAGCACATTTTCTGTCATGATTTTTTGTCATAGAAGTAGGAGCCCACCACATCTATGATGATACCGGGTTTTGTCACAATTATCGTCATAGAAGTGTCATATGTACGACAGAATTTTTTTTGTTTGGCCCAAAATGTCACGGATGTGTCTTTTTTTGTCGTGACAACCTTCTTCTTGTAGACGTTGTTGGGCCTCCAAGTGCAGAGGTTTGTAGGACAGTAGCAAATTTCTCTCAAGTGGATGACCTAAGGTTTATCAATCCGTGGGAGGTGTAGGATGAAGATGGTCTCTCTCAAACAACCCTGCAACCAAATAACAAAGAGTCTCTTGTGTCCCCAATACACCCAATGCAATGGTAAATTGTATAGGTGCACTAGTTCGGCGAAGAAATGGTGATACAAGTGCAATATGGATGGTATATATAGGTTTTTGTAATCTGAAAATATAAAAACAACAAGGTAACGAGTGGTAAAAGTGAGCGTAAACGGTATTGCAATGATTCTAAACAAGGCCTAGGGTTCATACTTTCACTAGTGCAAGTTCTCTCAACAATAATAACATAATTGGATCATATAACTATCCCTCAACATGCAACAAAGAGTCACTCCAAAGTCACTAATAGCAGAGAACAAACAAAGAGATTATTGTAGGGTACGAAACCACTTCAAAGTTATTCCTTCCGATCAATCCATTGGGATATTCCTATAAGTGTCACAAACATCCCTAGAGTTCGTAGTAATATAACACCTTAAGACACATATCAACCAAAACCCTAATGTCACCTAGATACTCCAATGTCACCTCAAGTATCCGTGCGTATGATTATACGATATGCATCATACAATCTCAGATTCATCTATTCAACCAACACAAAGAACTTTAAAGAGTGCCCCAAAGTTTCTACCAGAGAGTCAAGACGAAAACATGTGCCAACCCCTATGCATAAATTCACAAGGTCACTGAACTCGCAAGTTGGTCACCAAAACATACATCGAGTAGATCACGTGATATCCCATTGTCACCATAGATAAGCACATGCAAGACATACATCAAGTGTTCTCAAATCATTAAAGACTCAATGGGATAAGATTACTTCAAAGGGAAAACTCGATCCGTTACAAGAGAGTAGAGGGGGAGAAACATCACAAGATCCAACTGTAATAGCAAAGCTCATGGTACATCAAGATGATGCCAAATCAAGGACACAAGAGACAAAGAGACAAAGAGAGAGAGAGAGAGAGAGATCAAACACATAGCTACTGGTACATACCCTCAGCCCCGAGGGTGAACTACTCCCTCCTCGTCATGGAGAGCGCCAAGATGATGAAGATGGCCACCGGTGATGGATTCCCCCTCCGGCAGGGTGCCGGAACGGGCGCCCGAGAGGTTTTTGGTGGCTACAGAGGCTTGTGGCGACGGAACTCCCGATCTAGGTTATTTTTCGGGGGTTTCTGTATTTATAGGATTTTTTTGGCGTCGGTCTCACGTCAGGGGGGTCTCCGAGTTGTCCACGAGATAGGGAGCACCCTCCGCCCTCGTGGACAGCCCGAGACTCTTCTGGCCCAACTCTTTTACTTTGGGGGCTTCTTTTGGTCCATAAGAAATTATCAAAAACTGGCACATCGATTGGACTCTATTTGGTAATCGTTTTGTGTAAAACTGAAAAACAAGGAAAAACAGAAATAGGCACTGGGCTCTAGGTTAATAGGTTAGTCCCAAAAATCATATAAAATAGCATATAAATGCATATAAAACATCTAAGATGGATAATATAATAGCATGGAACAATAAAAAATTATAGATACGTTGGAGATGTATCAAGCATCCCCAAGCTTAATTCCTGGTCATCCTCGAGTAGGTAAATAATAAAAACAGAATTTTTGATGTGGAATGCTATGTAACATATTTATCAATGTAATTTCTCTTTTTTGTGGCATGAATATTCAGATTCATAAGATTCAAAACAAAAGTTTAATATTGACATAAAAGTAATAATACTTTAAGCATACTAACAAAGCAATTATGTCTTCTCAAAATAAAATGGCCAAAGAAAGTTCATCCCTACAAAATCATATAGTTTGGCTATGCTCAATCTTCGTCACACAAAATATTCAAATCATACACAACCCCGGTTTCAGCCAAGCAATTATTTCATACTTTAGTATTCTCAAACCTTTTCAACTTTCACGCAATACATGTGCGTGTGCCATGGATATAGCACTATGGGTGGAATATAATGGTGGTTGTGGAGAAGATAAAAAGAGGGAGATAGTCTCACATCAACTAGGCGTATCAACGGGTTATGGAGATGCCCATCAATAGATAATTAGATATCAATGTGAGTGAGTAGGTATTGCCATGCAATAGATAATTAGATAATTAGATAATTAGATAATTAGAGCTATAAGTGTATGAAAGATCAAAAAGAAACTAAGTGGGTGTGCATCTAACTTGTTTGCTCATGAAGACCTAGGGCATTTGAGGAAGCCCATCGTTGGAATATACAAACCAAGTTCTGTAATAAAAAATTCCCACTAGTATATGAAAGTGACAACATAGGAGACTCTCTATCATGAAGATCATGGTGCTACTTTGAAGCACAAGTGTGGTAAAAGGATAGTAGCATTGCCCCTTCTCTCTTTTTCTCTCATTTTTTTGGTTTTTTTTGGTTGGCTTCTTTGGCCTGTTTTTTATGGCTTCTTTGGCCTCTTTTTTATTTCCTCTCATGAGACAATGCTCTAATAATGATGATCATCACAGTTTTATTTACTTACAACTAAAGAATTACAACTCGATACTTAGAACAAAACATGACTCTATATGAATGCCTCCGGCCGTGTACCGGGATGTGCAATGAATCAAGAGTGACATGTATGAAAGAATTATGAATGGTGGCTTTGCCACAAATACGATGTCAACTACATGATCATGCAAGGCAATATGACAATGATGAAGTGTTTCATAATAAACGAAATGGTGGAAAGTTGCATGGCAATATATCTTGGAATGGCTATGGAAATGCCATAATAGGTAGGTATGGTGGCTGTTTTGAGGAAGGTAAATGGTGGGTTTATGGTACCGGCGAAAATTGCGCGGTACTAGAGAGGCTAGCAATGGTGGAAGGATGAGAGTGCGTATAATCCATGGACTCAATATTAGTCATAAAGAACTCACATACTTATTGCAAAAATCTACAAGTCATCAAAACCAAGCACTACGTGCATGCTCCTAGGGGAAGGGTTGGTAGGAGTTAACCATCGCGTGATCCCGACCTCCACACATAAGGAGGACAATCAAAGAGATACCTCATGCTTCAAATTTGTTACACAACGGTTACCATACGTGCATGCTATGGGACTCACAAACCTCAACACAAGTATTTCTCAAATTCACAATTACTCCACTAGCATGACTCTAATATCACCATCCTCATACCTCAAAACAATCATAAGGAATCAAACTTCTCATAGTATTCAATGCACTTTATATGAAAGTTTTTATTATATCCCTCTTGGATGCCCATCATATTAGGACTAAATTCATAACCAAAGCAAATTACCATGCTGTTTAAGACTCTCAAAATAATATAAGTGAAGAATGAGAGTTCATCAATTTCTTCAAAATAAAACTACCATCATGCTCTAAAAATATACAAGTGAAGCACTAGAGCAAACAACAAACTACTCCAAAAGATATAAGTGAAGATCAACAAGTAGTCGAATAATTATGCAACTATGTGAAGACTCTCTAACATTTAAGAATTTCAGATCTTGGGATATTATTCAAACAGCAAGAAAAACAAAATAAAACAAAACGACGCTCCAAGCTAAACACATATTATGTGGTGAATAAAAACATAGCTCCCAGTAAAGTTACCGATGAACGAAGACGAAAGAGGGGATGCCATCTGGGGCATCCCCAAGCTTAGGCTCTTGGTTGTCTTTGAATATTACCTTGGGGTGCCTTGTTCATCCCCAAGCTTAGGCTTTTGCCAATCCTTATTCCATAGTCCATCGAATCTTTACCCAAAACTTGAAAACTTCACAACACAAAACTCAACAGAAAACTCGTAAGCTCCGTTAGTATAAGAAAATAAATCGCCACTTAGGTACTGTTGTGAACTCATCCTAAAATCATATTGGTGTTATACTACTGTATCCAACTTCTTTATGGTTCATACCCTCCGATACTACTCATAGATTCATCAAAATAAGCAAACAACACATAGAAAACAGAATTTATCAAAAACAGAATAGTCTGTAGTAATCTATAACTCTCGAATACTTCTATAACGCAAAAAATTCTGAAGTAAATTGGTGGACGTGAGGAATTTTACTATTAATATTCTTCAAAAAGAATCAACTTAAAAGCACTCTTCTATAAAAAAATGACAGCTAATCTCGTGAGCGCAAAGTTTCTGTTTTTTATAGCAAGATCACATTAACTTTCACCCAAGTCTTTCCAAAGCTTCTACTTGGCACTTTATTGAAACAAAAGCTATAAAACATGATTACTACAGTAGCTTAATCATGTGAACACACAAAAACAGTAGGGGTAATTATTGGGTTGTCTTCCAACAAGCGTTTTTCTTTAATGCCTTTTAGCTAGGCATGATGATTTCAATGATGCTCACATAAAAGATAAGAATTGAAACATAATAGGAGCATCATGAAGAATATGACTAGCACATTTAAGTCTAACCCACTTCCTATGCCTAGGGATTTTTTGAGAAAACAACTTATGGGAACAAGAATCAACTAGCATAGGAAAGCAAAACAAGCATAGCTTCAAGATTTTCAACACATAGAGAGGAAACGTGATATTATTGCAACTCCTACAAGCATATATTCCTCCCTCATAATAATTTTCAGTAGCATTATGAGTGAATTAAACAATATAATCATCACATAAAGCATTATTTTCATGATCCCCAAGCATATAAATTTTATTACTCTCCACATAAGCAAATTTCTCCTCATGAATAGTAGTGGGAGCAAACTCAACAAAATAACTATCGTGTGAGGCATAATCCAATTGAAAATTAAAATCAAGATGACAAGTTTCATGGTTATCATTATTCTTTATAGCATACATGTCATCAAAATAATCATCATAGATAGCAACTTTGTTCTCATAATCAATTGGAACCTCTTCCGAAATAGTGGATTCATCACTAAATAAAGTCACGACCTTTCCAAATCCACTTTCATCATTATTAAAATCAGAATTAACACCCTCCAAAATAGTGGGATCAATACTACCCAAAGTTGACACTCTTCCAAACCCAATTTCATCAATATAATCATCATAAATAGGAGGCATGATTTCATCATAATAAATTTGCTCATCAAAACTTGGGGGACAAAAAATATCATCTTCATCAAACATAGCATCCCCAAGCTTGTGGCTTTGCATATCATTAGCATCATGGCTATTCAAGGAATTCGTACTAACAACATTGAAATCATGCTCATCATACAAAGATTTAGTGCCAAACATTTTAATGCATTCCTATTCTAACAATTGAGCACAATTATCAGAATCCTTACTTTCATGAAAGACGTTAAAAAGATGAAGCATATGAGGCACCCTCAATTCCATTTTTTGTGGTTTTCTTTTATAGACTAAACTAGTGATAAAACAAGAAACTAAAATATTCAATTGCAAGATCTAAAGTTATACCTTCAAGCACTAACCTCCCCAGCAACGACGCTAGAAAAGAGCTTAGTTGACGGGGTGTTAGTGTCGTTTACCTAGCCTCCCCGGCCACAGCGCCAGAAAAGAGCTTGATGTCTACTACACAACCTTCTTCTTGTAGACGTTGTTGGGCCTCCAAGTGCAGACGTTTGTAGGACAGTAGCAAATTTCCCTCAAGTGGATGATGTCGGTGTCAAAATCGGAGGATCTTGGGTAGGGGGTCCCGAACTGTGTGTCTAAGGCTAATGGTAATAGGAGACTGGGGACACGATGTTTACCCAGGTTCGGGCCCTCTCGATGGAGGTAATACCCTACTTCCTGCTTGATTGATCTTGATGATATGAGTATTACAAGAGTTGATCTACCATGAGATCAGAGAGGCTAAACCCTAGAAGCTAGCCTATGGTATGATTTTTGATGATAATGATCGTGAGTCCTTTGGACTAAACCCACCGGTTTATATAGACACTGGAGGGGGCTAGGGTTACACAGAGTCAGTTTACAAAGGAGGAGATCTACATCCGAATCGCCAAGCTTGCCTTCCACGCCAAGGAGAGTCCCATCCGGACACAGAACAAAGTCTTCTATCTTGTATCTTCATAGTCCAATAGTCCGGCCAAAGTATATAGTCCGGCTGTCCGGATACCCCCTTATCCAGGACTCCCTCAGATGACCTAAGGTTTATCAATCCGTGGTAGGCATAGGATGAAGATGGTCTCTCTCAAACAACCCTGCAACCAAATAACAAAGAGTCTCTTGTGTCCCCAAGAAACCCAATACAATGGTAAATTGTATAGGTGCACTAGTTCGGCGAAGAGATGGTGATACAAGTGCAATATGGATGGTAGATATAGGTTTTGTAATCTAAAAATATAAAAACAGCAAGGTAACAAGTGGTAAAATTGAGCGTAAATGGTATTGCAATGATTCGAAACAAGGCCAAGGGTTCATACTTTCACTAGTGCAAGTTCTCTCAACAATAATAACATAATTGGACCATATAACTATCCCTCAACATGCAACAAATAGTCACTCCAAAGTCACTAATAGCGAAGAACAAACGAAGAGATTATTGTAGGGTACGAAACCACCTCAAAGTTAGTCTTTTCGATAAATCCATTGGGTTATTCCTATAAGTGTCACAAACAACCCTAGAGTTCATAGTAAAATAACACCTTAAGACACATATCAACCAAAACCCTAATGTCACGTAGATACTCTAATGTCACCTCAAGTATCCGTGGGTATGATTATATGATATGCATCACACAATCTCAGATTCATCTATTCAACCAACACAAAGAACTTCAAAGAGTTTCCCAAAGTTTCTACCAGAGAGTCAAGACGAAACATGTGCCAACCCCTATGCATAAGTTTGCAAGGTCACTGAACCCGCAAGTTGATCACCAAAACATACATCTAGTAGATCACGTGATATCCGATTGTCACCACAGATAAGCACATGCAAGACATACATCAAGTGTTCCCAAATCCTTAAAGACTCAATCCGATAAGATTACTTCAAAGGGAAAAGTCAATCCATTCACTACAAAAAAATACACTTCCGTGATGATACATGTTTGTCACAGTAGGTCACATTTTTTGTCATGCATGTACATCCATGACGATTTTATGACAGCATCAAGATAGTCATACCCGTGCGGTCGTAGAAGTGTTCCATGCCATTACCAAAATTATCATCACGGAAGTGTCCACTTCCATGACAATAAATCGCGCATCATAGAAGTGCTTTTGTCAAGGGTGACCGACACGTGGCATCCACCGTAACGGAACACCGTTAAGCTATCGGGTCCGGTTTTGGATCCGATAACCCGTTAACAGCTGGGACCAATGGGAAATTTCCACGTGTAAAATTCTGATTGGACGGAGGGAACACCTATCAACTCGTCAGTGGGCCAGATGTTGCCCGTCCATTGGAGGAGACATGCCTATGATACGTCGACACGTGGCTGGGCCCAACAAAGGCCCATATAGGTTAAAAAGGTCGGCCCAGTCAAAGGCCCGTAGTACTTACTCAGGTACTAGTGGGACAGCCCAATAGCAGCCTACTTAATAAAGGCCCATTTACGGCCTGAAGCCAGATCTGGCCCGTTAATTGTTCGCCGAATATTTGGGCCCAATTACAGCCCAATGACTTTCGGCCTGTTAGAGGCCCGATGTAGACATGGGCCCATTTCAGCCCGGTGTGACTTTTGGCCTGGGAATGGACCGTGCTGCCGATGGGCCATATATGGTCCGATGGGACATCGGGCCGTCTAATGGCCCGTGATAAAGGTGGCACCAGTTAAGCCCAACGTGACTTTGGGCCTGTTAAAGGCCTGTCGCATAATTCGGCCCGTTGATGCATGTACTAAGCTTTCGGCCTCTTAAAGGCCCATGGTATCAGTGGGCCAACTAAGGCCCAAGATATGTTTCGGCCTGGTAACGGCCCGTAATATAACTGGCCCCAAAAAGGCCCGGTCTACATTTCAGCCTGCTGAAGGCTCGTTGACGACTAGTGAGAATTGAGGCCCAACATGCATCTCGGCCTGCTAAAGGCCCATGGTTTCATCTGGGCCGTAACAAGCCAGTACAATATTCAACCTGTTAATGGCCTAATGCTACCTGGGCCAAACTAAGTGTTGGGTCCACAAAAGGACCAACTAAAATATAGGCCGGTGTAAGTTGTGGGCCTGGCGCAAAGTGTGAAGGCCCCAATCATTCGGGCCCAAGAAAGATGCAGGCCGACCCAATTGTGGCCCACTAAAAACCAGGCCCGTTAGAGGCGAATGTTTTGGCCCGGTCGACTACAACATTTTTTTTTCCAGATAGCGAATGATGGCAGTAACTAGTAGGAATTAAGAACAAACCTACTCTATACAATAAAGAAATTATGACATAGTAACTAAGAATAAAAAGACACTATACAATAAAGGATTTATGGTATATTACATCCACTAGGCATCGAAGTTCGCCACGAGTGATCATAAAGCGCAACGAAGAAGCAGATTACAAAAACTGGGCACCATTGCAGTGTAACAAAATAATACTGAACTGAGACCACTTCCAAGATAGTTCAAGAAAGGTTAGCCTTGCGCGGGAACTGCTACGCAAGCTGCCGAGCAAGGCTATGAGACCGTCCTAGCATGTCGGCCATAGCTTCCAGGTGTAGCTGTTTAGAAATGAGGTTCTCATTGGTGTTCTCCACAATCTTTCTTAGAGATAGGAATTCAAGTCGAAGTTGTGTTGCAGAATGCCTTTCTGTTAGAACTTGGGACTGAAGAAGTCAAACTGATTTAGACAACAAATTCTGTGAGCTTGTCTGACTGCTAGTCTCAAGTAACTTGAACACTGAATCAAGACAAGACTTTGGGGTTGTCTTGCTATCTTCAAGATGTTTTGCCTTCTTTCTTGCAATATATGTTGGGTTTGTCTCACAGCCCTCAGCAGACTTGTGCATGCCATCAGGCATATCACCCTGAAACAAAATAGAAGATGACATGTTTTGCACGTGTATAAACAAAGATGATAATTGTGCTGTCAATTCCATCCAATTTCAAATTAGGAAACAAAGAGTAAGTTCAAAATATCAATAGCATAATTTGGCATTATTCATAATGCGGGGAGCTTCACCACACTACTGGATTACCATGTCAACATAACAAGGATAGATAAAGGGCAAATAAAATCACTGTATCTATTTTGGTTAATATGCATGGCATGTTGTTCATATCATCAGCCACATCAGTAAGATAAAATAGGAGATGACAAGGTGCAAACGTGGGCTGCTTCACCACACACTGGATTATAGATCCACAAAAACAAGCATACATATAGGGATTATTGAGTAATGTGCATGGTATGAATAAGGAATTTGGTTTTGCAAGTAAAACTTAGAACTTACGGTTCTGGCGAACATGCATTTTGGTAGAAACAACAAACTAAACAGCAGTAAACGATAGGGAGCATTAGCAAATTAAACAACAGTTGAGGATAAATGCTTTAGAAGGACTGACTTACATTAACAGTTAACACCGGCTTTATAATGCCCTTCTCCATGTCAAGGGAAGGATAACTCAAGAATTTCACCATAGAATCTTCTTCATAAGCATTGCATGTACTCTACATTTTGTAGAGAGTAATTATAGATATGATAATACTGGAAGGGATAGAGGATAATGAAGATAAGATGCAGATTGATGCTACATAATCAACTACCAATCCCTGGAAGTACAAGTGTTATGGGACAAATGTACTGACAAGAGCAATGGGCTACACTTCTGCACTGGCATTGTCGGTGTATTCTACTTTTTGGTAAGATTAAATATAGATCTGATCTTTTTTAGTAAATGGTGGGGGAGGGAGATAAGATGCAGAATGCTACACAATGAACCAATCCCTCTTCCCATAATACAAGAGTGTTTTGAACACTGGTGTACTGTACAAAACGTTCTTATTTTATGGGACGGAGGGAGTAGCTGTTAATGTAAGTACAATGATAGACGATGTTCAATCCTTACAAGAGGACTGCAGAGCTAAACCTTTTCAAAAGCATTGGGTTGATTCTAAATTTATGTAAGAGTCCATATGGATCTTATAATGTCCACCAAATGGACGATAACGAGGCTAACATGTGCAGTGATGCTACATAATCAAATAGCTATGAGAGTAAGTATGGTCATACAGGGCAAGAGGTACTCACAAGAGCAATGCAATGTGTAGTATAGTTGCGAGATTCTGTGGTCCCTTGAGAATGAATGTTCTTCTGCTAACAATTTTCGTACAAGTGAGACGTTAAGGCAAATGCAGAAATGTAGTTCAAATTGTGTTGTGATATCATAGACAGTACCTTACGCTGCAGCCGAGACCAATGTGTAACAAGATTATTCCAGTCACCATCGGATAAATGTAGCACCGGAGACTTTACAAAAATTTCGTTTAGTGGCTTTCCATTGAAGTGCGCTTGCCTCAGGTAGGAACGATAATTCATCAATGAGTGCTTGAAAAGTGCAACCAACCCTTGCTCGTCTTCACAATCCAGTTTGGTCCTCGCCTATTTAAAAGAATGAAATCTTGTGTCTTCTGTCAACAGAAACATATGCAGTAATGACCATGAATAACATTAGTACATTACTTACGCGTAAGTTGCGGAGGAAGACTGGAAATTGTTCTGTGTCTGCAGTATAATCTTTCCATGAAGGAAAGATGCGCACAAAGTTCCTGACAACAATATAAGCTTCATCTTCTAAACTGGGAAGAAATGGAACATGGGTCCTCTTTGCTGCAATTGGGGCTCTCTCTGGTTCGAAAAGGGATTTGGCAACTGGATTTGGTATACTCTGTGTAAGTGCATCTAGTGCCACCCCTAGTTGGTTTTGGAGTATTGACGACAAAGTTGGTTGAGGGACTAATGCGTTTGTGAGAATTGCAGGATAACGCAGGTGGTGTCCCTCATTGATTCGGTTTACCTACCGGAGATGACCCCTAAAAATGTATGAAGACATTGAAGACAATGGTGGTATGAGAAGATATTCATCTTGAAAACTATGACATGAGAAGACATTGCGTGAAGACTATGGAGCGCGAAGACTGTGTGGATTCGTTGCTTCCTTTTCTTCTTTGTTGAGTCATAGGAACCACCGTACTGTTAAGTGGGGTCCAAGTGAACTAAGTCAGAGTGACTGAAGTGATGCTCAACTCAAATCCTATGTCTTCGAGCGAAGACAATGAGAGCAAACCTTATCCAGAGCTGGATGAGTCAGCTTTGCTTGTAGCCCAGGTAAAGTTGCCGCGTATGTTTGAAATCTGACCGTTGGAACACGTGTCAGTTCCTTAGTGACCCAGGGTCATTTCGGACAAATCAGGTCGGGTTGCCTTGTGGCTATAAATAGCCCACCCCCTACACCATAAATTGGTGGCTGCTCAGAGTTAGTATACGACTTTTGTCGTTTGAGAGCAACCCACCTCGAAGCATTTGAGAGAGAGAAATCCTTGCGAGGACAAAGCCCAAACACCCAGAGCCAAAGAGTGTTAGGCATCACTGAAGTCTTTCTGTCTGTGTGACCTGAAGACTTATTACACTTGAGGACTGTGTATCCTCCAGCCGGTTAGGCGTCGCGTTCTGAGCATCCAAGAGTCATTGTGGATTGCCGGGTGAACGAAGTCTGTGAAGGTTTGGAAGTCTACCTTGAAGACTTACCAGAGTGATTGGGCGAGGACTAAGTGTCCTTAGCTCAAGGGGAATAAGGTGAAGACACGGTCTTCTGAGTTGAATCTCAGCCTCCCTAACCAGACGTACAGTTGTCACAGCAACTGGAACTGGTCCAACAAATCCTGTGTCTTCAACAAGTGACTGGTTCTATCTCTTCCCTCCTTTACTTTGAGTTTGTCTTCGTGAAGTCATTACTTATCTGTCTTATCTGATTGACTTCATTGCTTGACTACTATTGTTGATTGGCTTCATACTATCTTCCATCCTGATCCTACTACCTAGCTGCTATTAGTCTTCGTACGTTAACGCTATTGCATACTTGACTATGGCTTGCTTGTTGTAGTTTATCTTCCGCTGCATATCAATTAGGTCATTTCTATTGTTTGTCTTCGAAACTTCCATGTTTTGAAGACTTTGATAAAAATCGCCTATTCACCCCCCCTCTAGTCGATAACTAGCACTTTCAATTGGTATCAGAGCAAGGTACTCCCTTGTTCTGTGTGATTCGGTTTAACCACCTGGAGTTTAGCTATGTCGACTGCAGGGATAATCAAAGTCTCCGCTGCTTGCCCCGTGTTCGATGGAACAGAATATCCCTACTGGAAGAATAAGATGCGCATGCATCTTGAAGCCATTGATGTCGACCTCTGGTATGTCGTCAAGAATGGCGTTCCCAAAACTGGTGAAGGTGTCACCCCTACTGATGTCAAGAAGTTCATTCAACTGGACTCGACTGCAAAGAACATCATCTGTGGTCATCTGACCAAAGGACAGTATGGCCGTGTGAGTGCTCTGGAAACGTCAAAGCTAGTCTGGGACTGGCTATCCAAGGTCAATGAAGGCGTTCTACACAGAGAGACTAGAGGATCAGTGTTCTTCGCAATCTCTTCAACCGCTTCAAGAGAAACGACAATGAAAATGTCCAGCTCACGTTTGATCGCCTCACCGACATCACAAATGAGCTTCAGGCTCTCGGCGCCACTGAGATCACCAAGCATGAAATCGTCAAGACGCTGCTGAGATCCCTTGACAGCTCCTTTGACACCCTTGCCCTCATGATACAAGAACGTCCTGACTTCAAGACACTTGATCCGTCTGATATACTTGAGAGGCTCAATACACATGAGTTCTAGCTTTCTGAGAAAAGAGATATCTATGGCCCCAACTATGGACGAACTCGTGCTTTGAAGGCGAAAGTTGTTTCCTCATCTGAAGAAGAAGAATCTGACTGCGGTTTTGACGATCCTGAAGACATCGGAAGGGAGCTTGCTATGCTTGTGAAGAAGTTCCAGAAATTCACCAAGAAGAAGGGCTTCAAAAAGTCTTCACGATCCAGTTCAAGAAATGATGAAGCTTCCACTCAAGACAACAATAAGAGAACATGTCACAAGTGTAATAAGCCTGGGCACTACATCTCTGAGTGTCCTCAGTGGGAAAACGAGAAGAAGAATAAGAAGAGCAAGGAATATGACTTCGATGACAAGAAGAAGAAGAAATCTTCGAAGTTTTCTTCCAAGTCCTCATCAAGGTCTTCATCTCACAAGAAGAGCTCCTCTGGCAAGGCTCGTGCTTTTGTTGGCAAGGAAATGGATTCAGAGGAGGAGTCTGCTTCTGAGGAGGCAGAGGTGGAATCTGAAGCTGAGTCCGACTCTGGTGTTGCAAGTCTGGCTCTGGCCACAGCCTACGTTGCAAAGTCCATCTTCAACACTGAAGACAATGACTCCCACACCAACGCTGATGATGACAAGGACAGTCCTGCTCCCACCTTCTGCTTCATGGCACGCAGTGCCAAGGTAAAATCACGCGATGCTTACTTTCAAACATCAAGTGAAGATGACTCTGATTGTGAATCTAAACCCAGCTACAAAACACTTGCTAAAATTGCTACTGAACAACAAAGGGCTATTGAACATACTCAAAAACTGTTAGACAAAAGTGATGACCTGTTGGACGCGGAAATGACATGTTCACAGTCCTTAGTAGAAGACATAAAAAATCTTCATGCTAAGTACCAAGAACTTGAAAGTCTTCATGAGACGCTCTCAACCACATATGAAAAGCTCTCCTATGATTATCTTCAAAGGAAGCAAGAGCTTGAGAAATTGAAAGCGACTCATGAAGATCTTCAAAAAGAGAATGAGTCACTTCGCGCTCAACAGATCAGTCCCGCTCAGGATGGATTTGAACCACCATGTTTAAAATGCATTGAGCGTGATAACGCTACATCTGTTGCTGAATGTTCCACTGCTGCTACTGTTTCATTGTCTTCAACTACTGATGTGGTAACTAACCCCTCTGCGGAGGATACCACTAGTATTGCTGATGAAAATGCTAGGTTGAAGACATTGCTTGAAACAGGGATGTACAAAAGTTTGAAGGGACATCAGACACTCTGCGATGTCCTCAAAAAGCAGATTCTGAACCGAAACCCTAGGAAAGAGGGTGTTGGGTTCGAGAGGAAAATGAATGCTGATGGTTCCTATTGGAAGCCTGAGCAGTATCCCAAAACCACATGGGTTGCTGCAAAGGAACCTTCAGTGGATCCATCCACTTTATCTATATTTACCTATGCTAATCCTATTATCATTGATGAATCCTTTGATGCAAACTATAAACTGTTCAAAAATCAGAATGGTGAAGTGTTTGCCAGGTATATTGGTACTAACTGCAGGAATGGACCTCCTATGAAGAAGATCTGGGTTCCCAAAAGCTGCCTTGAGAATCTTCGAGTGAATGTCATCATGACACCACCAGGGAAGAAGACAAACCCCAGACCAAAGGCATCATATGGTCCAACGGCTACTTACGAACACATGACTCACTTGAGTCACCCTAACGCCAATGTTTTGCAAGGAAATCATACTCAGACTCATGAATATGAGCATGTGTCTTCAAACCGCTATGTTCATAGAACTAAGAACTTTTCTGCTTATTCACATGAGTATCATTCATCTCTTGCAAGGCTATTTGCTAGGGCTTCAAAGCCGAAATTCTCAGATGCTGCACTTAGACTCATTGCTTCTAACCCACCCCTGAAAATGCGGGTGGTGAAGAAGAATTAACTCTCTTTTGCAGAATGTGGTCTCCAGCCAGCAATCAAAGGCGTCCGATATAATTGCTGGGGACCTAAAACACAAAGGGACGCATGATAAAATGACTTACTTTGTATTCCACATATGAATCGCTTACCTGTCATACTGTGTGCTAACTTTCATCTATGCTGTGATAATCCAAGTGTGCATCAACTGCTTATGCTTCACAACATACCTTGTGAAGCCTATCCTCCTAACTGCACTGTAGGGCATGTCACCAAAAGCTTCAGAATGGATTATTGACAGCGGATGCACTAATCATATGACTGGTGATCGAAGTCTTCTCATGGACTCAACCTTACGTCCATCCAAGAAGAGTCAAAACACATTTGCTGACACTGGTAAAGGCAAGGTATTGGGTCTAGGCAAAGTTGCAATCTCAAAGGATCAACACATGGATAAAGTGATGCTTGTTGAATCCCTTGGATTCAACTTAATGTCTGTCTCAATGCTTTGTGACTTAAACATGATTGTGATATTTGGAAAATATCGTTTCCTTGTACTAATGGAATCTGACAAGTCTCTAGTCTTTGAAGGGTATAGGAAAGGTGATCTATACATGGTAGATTTCTCAGCAGGTCCACAGCTTGCCGTATGTCTTCTTGCAAAAGCTTCAGAATGCTGGCTCTGGCATCGAAGGCTAGGGCACGCTAGCATGAGGAACTTGCACACTCTCGTCAAAAAGAAGCATGTCATAGGCATCGAAGGTGTCAAGTTCAAGAAAGATCATTTGTGTGGTGCTTGCGAAGCTGGGAAGATGACGAGGGCCAAGCACCCCTCGAAGACAATCATGACAACATCTCAACCCTTCGAGCTGCTACACATGGACTTATTTGGACCTACCCACTACTCCACCCTCACAACAACGGCGTGTCTCTATGGCTTCGTCATTGTTGATGACTACTCAAGATACACATGGGTTCATATAATTCTTTACAAAACTGAAGTGCAAGATGTCTTCAGGCGCTTCGCAAATTGAGCAATGAACAATTATGGCGTGAAGATCAAGCATATCAGAAGTGATAACGGCACTGAATTCAAGAACACCGGACTTGATCTGTATCTGGATACAATGGGAATCACTCATGAGTTCTCTGCTCCATACACACCTCAACAAAATGGCATTGTTGAGTGCAAGAATAGAACCCTCATTGAGATGGCTCGAACAATGCTCGACGAGTACAAGACACCAAGAAAGTTCTGGCCTGAAGCTATTGATACTGCATGTCACATCATCAACCGTGTTTACATCCACAAGATTTTGGGAAAAACATCCTATGAGCTCCTTACTGGCAAGAAGCCAAATGTCAGCTACTTCAGAGTCTTTGGTGCTAGGTGCTGGATCAAGGATCCCCATCACAAGTCAAAATTTGAACCCAAAACACACGAAGGCTTCATGCTTGGCTATGGAAAGGATTCGCACTCTTACAGAGTCTTCAACCTCTTCCACTACAAAATCATTGAAACAGTGGATGTGCGATTTGATGAAACCAATGGTTCACAACGAGAGCTCCTGCCAAGCACACTTGATGAAGCTCCTTCCAGTGAATCTATGAAGCTTATGGGAACTGGTGAAATCATGCCCTCTGAAGCACAGCGTGAAGAGGAACTTATCATTTCTGCACCAAACCAACCTGAAGACAATACTCAGACCGAAGACAATACTTCCAATGATGACAATGATCAGCATGAGCAAGGTCTTCGTCCAGTTCATCCTCGTGTTGCAAATGAAGTACAAATTGAGAAGATAAATGATAGGATCAACGCACCTGGTCCGCTTACTCGATCAAGAGCAACACAGTTAGCAAATTTCTGTGGGCATTTTTCATTTGTGTCAATATCAGAACCCAAGAAAGTTGCTGAAGCTTTTATGGAACCTGAATGGATTCAAGCCATGCAAGAAGAACTTCAACAGTTCAAGCTGAATAATGTTTGGGAACTTGTCAAGCGACCTGACCCTAGCAAGCATAACATTATTGGAACGAAATGGATATATCGAAACAAGCAAGATGAGCATGGTCAAGTCGTCAGAAACAAAGCACGTCTTGTGCCTCAAGGATATACTCAAGTTGAAGGAATTGACTTCGATGAAACATTTGCTCCTGTTGCTAGACTTGAAGCTATTCGCATACTGCTAGCCTACGCTAATCATCACAACATCTTGCTATATCAAATGGATGTAAAGAGTGCATTTCTCAATGGCAAGATTGAAGAAGAAGTATATGTCGCACAACCACCTGGCTTTGAAGATCCAAAACATCCTGATATGGTGTACAAGCTAAACAAAGCACTGTATGGCCTCAAACAAGCTCCTCGTGCCTGGTATGATACAATCAAAGACTTCCTGAAGAGCAAAGGCTTCAAACCTGGATCCCTCGATCCCACACTCTTCACGAAGACATATGATGGTGAACTATTTGTGTGCCAAATATATGTGGATGACATAATCTTCGGCTGCACCAACCAGAAGTACAGTGATGAGTTTGGGTACATGATGCAAGAGCAATATCAAATGTCCATGATGGGTGAGCTGAAGTTCTTCCTTGGTCTTCAAATTCGTCAGCAACGAAATGGCATCTTCATATCTCAAGAAAAATACCTCAAAGATTGTCTGAAGAAGTTTGGAATGGAAGACTGCAAAGGCTACACGACGCCAATGCCAGCCAAACACCATCTTGGTCCCGACGACAATGGTAAAGAGTTCGATCAAAAGGTATACCGCTCCATGATTGGTTCTTTGCTTTATTTATGTGCATCTAGGCCAGATATTATGCTTAGTGTTTGCATGTGTGCTCGATTCCAAGCGGCACCAAAGGAATCGCATCACTTAGCTGTGAAGCGAATTCTTCGATATTTGGCTTACACCCCAACACTCGGATTATGGTATCCGAAGGGCTCAAATTTGATTTGGTTGGATTCTCGGATGCTGATTATGCTGGTGACAAGGTGGATCACAAGTCTACATCAGGCACATGTCATTTTCTTGGTCGATCACTTGTCTGTTGGTCTTCAAAGAAGCAGAACTGTGTATCACTCTCAACTGCTGAATCTGAATACATTGCTGCTGGATCCTGTTGTGCTCAGCTTCTATGGATGAAGCAAACTCTCAAGGATTATGGCATCAACCTGAAACAAGTACCTCTCTTCTGCGACAACGAAAGTGCCATCAAGATAGCCAACAATCCAGTCCAGCACTCGAAGACAAAGCACATTGAAATACGTCATCACTTTCTCAGAGATCATGTTATGAATAAAGATATAGATATCATGCACGTCAACACTGAAGAGCAGCTGGCAGATATCTTCACAAAGCCCTTGGATGAGAGAAGGTTTTGCAAGTTACGGTGTGAGCTAAATATCTTGGAATCCTCGAATGTCCTGTGATCAGGCACACATCCTAACACTTATGCATGTTGATGACTTAGATGTGCAACACACAAAGTAATGTATATCTTCAATCAATGAAAATTTACACTCTGAGTGTGAATACATTAACATAGAATTTCACTTCGGAGCGCCATGATAATTGTGCGCCGTGTATGGGTCTAATACTTCCTATACGGTGGGTAACGCCACCACCAACTTTCTCTGTTTGAAGTGCTTCACTCATGGCATTATATTGCAATTACTTCGCATTTGGTTTGTCTTCAGTTTCAATTTATCTTCATGATCTTCTACACTATGATGATTTGATTGTTTTCTGGTATATATATATATGTACTAGTGTTCTGTCCTCTACATCATTCACCTATAGCTATGTCTTCAAGTTGAATCTTTTGAACTAAGTGGATGTGATCGGACCCTAACCTCTCTATGCTTCCTATCTCAACTCTATTTGTCCAAATCATATGCATTCTATTGAAACTGTCGAATGCCTTCTCTGCGTCCTAGTCAGCAGAAGGCAAAGAGACAAACATTAAATCTGTTTTAAATGACTTATCTTTATTGTTGAAATCCGGAGAAGCCGGAACAACTCTCTGACATGCCTGGCGGGCGTGGGAACGTGGGACAATTCTAAGTACGTTGCATGATTGCCACGTGTCCCACGGATGTGAATAGACAGGGGCACCTGCGTAATTGCGCTGTGTCTCTCCCCTACTTATAAATACTTGTCCCCTGCGGTAAAGAAATCCTTCTTCCACCTCTCCACCTCTGTCAAAACCCTAGCGCCACCGCTAGCTCGCGACGACGCCGGCGACAAAGCGCTTAGCTGCCGCGACTTCTCCGACGCCGTCCTCACGCCGGCCGCAGACATCGTCCTCTCCGCCGTCGCCGTAGGTGTCCTCCGTCACCAAGTTAGGGCACGGTGGGCTGAACTGCTCGGTCTCCTATTCTTCCCATCTAGCAGTTCTTCGTGCGGTAATTATAACTCTATTTTTACCACCTTTTTGATCTTCAAGATTCATCCTGTTTACCAAAAGTAGTTTCTGCCTATTCAATGTTAGATCTATTCTATCTGCATCTCATACTGCCGAGTCAATTCACTTAGATTTCCTGTCTAGTTTGATTCCTCACTTGTAATCATTCACGGATTGGTACAAATCTGGAACCAACTCACCTATATAAGTGAATGTCTTCGCATCATGAGGTCAATATCTTCAAACTGATTTATCTTCAAAATCTTCTGAGAATGCATATGACCTCTTCCCCTTCCCTCGCATCTCTAATGCTGTCACAGGTACATGTCCGTGGGAGAATCCCTTGGTTCTCATAGTCTGCATTCGTTTGCAGAATACTTACAGCATCATATCAATTCTCCTGAAGCCAGTTCTTGCTTGACCAGCAAGCGTAAATCTCTGAAGCCTCTTAATGTATTGAAGCCATTCAGCTTGAAGTTCATGGCTGCAGAAAAATCAGCATGGAAGGGTGGCAGACAGCATCGTGGGGGAACATCAAGGGATCTGCCTGATGATCTGGCAGAAATGTATAAAACAGACCCTGAAGAAGATTACAATTAGCGGAAGACTCGAATCCAATGGATTCGACGCTATTGGGCTGAACAGTGGTACAAGTACAAGTTCGTCACCCAGGAGTACGCAGAGGAAAATGCTATCAAGAGCCCTTGGGGTGATATTCTCTATCGAGGCCTTCCCCCCAAGAACAAAGCTGGAGCCATTGCGCAAGAATTCTATCCTTGCATGGTCCGTGGACCACAGCCTGAAGAAGCTGACCCATCATCATTGCTCTGGTGTCGTGACGACAATCTCTTCAAGCGCAACTTCCAGTTTGCTAATGCCTCAGCAAAGGAAAACAAGAAATCACGGGGATTAGACTTCAATCCTGGTCCCTCTGCTCCCCGTGATGATGGCACACGTGAAGCTGAAGAAAACAGAATTGGCCCCTTTGCAAACCTTGATGGCCTCATCTCCTACGTCTTGGTACAAGGTGCCAAAGTGGATCATTCTGACAATGAGGCTGATTCTGATGAAGCCCCAGCTCCTCCTCCAAGGCCGCGGAAGCCAAAGAAAATTAAGGCTCATCATCAGCTGCACCTCCAAAAGCTTCTCGTGTGAAGCCACTGGCCACTGCACCTCCTGAAGCCAGTGTGCAGTCTGAAGATCAATCCCGCATCTCCAAGAAGACGGAGAAGAAAAAGCAACTTGTCAGGCATACTGATCAAGCCTTGACTCCTGGCGCCATTCTGCGTGAAGAACCCATTGATCTATCAAGTGATGAAGATCTTGCTGATGATGCCCTTGAGCAACTGATAAAGAGCAAGGAAGAAGCAGAAATCTTCAACAACTTGCCTCTCTTTGATGTGGCCATCATCCACAATTTCATTGATGAGTGGTTCGACACCCCCAATGTCCGCTTTGAAGATTTACAGCTTCCCATTGGCCTCAGTGTCGCCTTCAATGGTGCCATTGCTACTGAGCTGGCTCTCGCTCAGCGAATCATTGAGCTCAAGAACAAGATTGATTATGAGAAGGCTCAATTCAAGAAGCATGTGGCCAAGCTAAGTGTTCAAGACGTCCGAAACTTTAAAGTCATGCTGCATGAGCTTAAAGAAGCTTTTCTGAAGAAGCGCCAAGAAGCTCAAGGCTCTCGTGTGCGCATGAAGCGTTTGGCTGATAAGTGCGTGCTTGCCTACAATGAGGCTGAGAAGCGCAAGTCACTTGGCCGTCCTGGCATTGACCCCAGGATGGCTGGAAAGAAAAAGAAGAAGCTTTCTGCTGACCAGCCTGCACCTTCAAGCCAAGAAGCCCCACGCATTATCTTCCCAAGCAACATGACTGGCTCGAAGCCAAAGGTCACAACAACCGCTTTAGAACAAAAGAAGACTAGGGCTGCCGAGGCTGAAGACAGAAAGAGGAAGAACACCGAAGCATATGATGCTGCTCCCTCCAAGAAGAAGCGCAAGACCAAGAAGAGTCAGGCTGCTCCCACAGAGCCCCTTGTTGTTGAACCCATCTCAGTGGTTCGTCCTGCATCTGCATCCCAAGAACTTCGCATGACTGTTCATGAGCCTGCTTCCACAGAGGCTCCTGAAGCTGAAGATATACTAGCAGCTGAACCCACCGCTGCTGAAGACATTGGTCATGATGACAATGTTGAAGATGATGAAGTTCTTCCTCAGATCGAATATAATGTGGTATCATCGCCTGTTCATACAAACAGCAAAAACATCAGCATTGGTCGTCCTCTGACGCCAATTGCTCAGGATGCATCATGGGCTAATCACCCACAGCAACAAGACTCCCCCAGTACTCCCCAACATCAACAAACCACACCATCCGTCCAAGTTGAAGAGGATGAGAACCTGCCCACTCCATCTCCAAAGGCGTCGCCTGTACTACAAAGGCTTCGCAAAGGACCAAGGCCTCAAGTCCCTCTTCCGAGCATTCCAGAAGGAGAAGTGCACCGTCAACCTGTTGCACGTCAAGTGTTCTCTGAAGCAACTCCAGCTGTGAATGTCTCTGTGTCTGAAGCACAATCTGCTGAAGACAATCCGGCTGCATCAGCCGATGAGGAACGTCAAGAAGAACGTGTCCAAACTCCCCCCATGCCTAAAGAAACAATTCATGAAGTGAACGTGTCTGTGCCTGACCCTCCAGCTCCTCAAGTGGAGGTTGAAAATCCTGAAGCTGCCACAACCAACGCAAGTGAAGCCAATGACGAGCTTGCACCAACCAGTGTGCCTAAAGCTAATGAGGCCACTGCACCTGAAGCTAATGAGGCAACTGCTCCTGAAGCACCTGTTGTGCAGCCTGAAGCCTCAGCTGCTGCCGCTGCTCCTGTTCCGCTCCCAAGGCCCTATACAATCGAGCAAGCATACAACCATGGTGAGCTAATCACAGTAAGATGGCCCGTTCTGGTCCCTCCGCCTATTGTCTCTGGTCCTCAATTTGACTATCACATAGAGCATAGGCCTCAGGTCCAGAAGCCCAAGCCAAGACTGACAAGGTTTCCTGGTACTGCCACTGCAGTCGGGTCTTTTAATGCAAATGGCTTCAAGAGCCACAACACATTCTTTGACAGCTCGAAGAACCCCTACACGAAGCCAAGAATATCATCAGATCGGTTCTGGAGTCATCAGCAGCGAAGCTATTACTCCTGTGTTCTGTATGATCAAGGGCGCATTTTTCCTCATATGCGCCTCGACACTGAAGCCATTACTGGACTGCCCTGCTTAGGAAAAGCACTTGACTGCTTTCGTGATGCTAGGCTGCTCAGTTTTGTCACAGATAAAGAACACTAGAATGAAGAGCTATTGCTTCAATTCTATGCTACTCTGCACATTCGCGGCTACAACAGAGATATCAAGACATGGATTCTAGAGTGGATGACAGGAAATGTTCATCATGAAGCCAAATCTCTCGACATCATTGAGCTTACAGGCCTATCCACTCCCGGAGAACTCTATGAACCTGGTTGTCAAAATCACCGCAATGCTTTGGAAAGCATCTTCCATAAGCCTGAACCCAATATGAGTCAGATGCTGAGCATGATGAAGCCTTTGCCACGTGATGCTGAATATCCAACAGAGTTCTTTGTTGAAGACCTTGAGTATCTGCCACGCACCATATATCACATCATCAGGCAAACTCTATGGCCTATCAAAGGACATTCATCAGTGGCAAAGCTTGAAGGAGCTATGAAGACTTTGGTCTTCTACATTCTCAAGGGCATCAGCTTTAATGCGCAAGACTTCTTCATCAGGCAACTGGCTGCATCTGGATCTGATCTGTTTGGTCTGAAGTTTTATGCTCCATGGGTCATGCGCCTCGTCAAGCGACACTCATCTGTCAACAATCAACCTTCTGCTCGCAATCATGTCATTTTTCTACCAGAGATTGATATGTCAGTTGAAGCTATATACCCTGAACCTGCCAAGAAGCCTCTTTGTCTTCAGAATGCCGAGCACCAAAGCTTCACTCAACCCATTGAAGGTGTTCAAGCAGCAACACGAATCTATCCATTGGCTGGAAATATGTAACGCCCCGGATACAACTTTCCATATTCGTAACTCCAACTCTTGCCTTTTCCGGAGATGCGATATGATATTTCCTTCGTGGTTGGGTTTTTGAAGTTTGTTTTGCATTTTGTTCTTGTTTTGCATCTCGTCTCATGTCATCATCTGCATTTCATCCGCATGTTTTTCAAAACTTGCATCCGTTCGGGTTCTCCCGGTTCTCTCCGTTGTCCGTTCAGAGTCCAGACACACTCGCACGCGCCCGCGGCACCTCCGAAATATATTTTATTAGTGGCATAAAAATGTTCTTGGAATGGGTTGCAACTTGTCGTGCGGTCCTATTATAGTGTAGACAGGCCGCCTGCCAAGTTTCGTCGTATTCGGAGTCCATTTGATAGCCCAACCGTTAAATATATAGCGGCATCATCGCCGGTTCATTCGTCGGACGTTTCGGTCTCCGAAATCGTGTCGGGCTGCATTTCTCCTCTCTCTCCTGTCAGCCCAAGCCTCTCTCTCACACAGCCCACTAGCCCACCTATCTAACCCCCCTCCGCTCCGGACCGTTGGATCGAGATCCGATGTCCGAAAACGGAGCAGAAACCCCCTAACCCTAGCCCCTAGTCTATTTAAACACCTCCCCATGCCATTTTGGGCCTTCTCCTCCCTCCTCCTCGTTTTCCGTGCCGCCAGCCACCTCCTACCTCGCAGCTGCCGCCCCCTCCTCCAAATCCGTGCCTGGCCACTCCACCTCCGCCACTTGTCGCCGCCGCGTCCCGGACCAATCTGGGCGCGACACGTCGCCTCCCAGCGCCCCGCGGCCAACCCCAGCGCGCCGCGCATCCTCCCCCGCGCCTCACTTCCCCGCAGCCCGCTGAAGCCCATCGCCAGCCCGCCCTGGGCCGCCGCCGGGCCCGCGCACCCGCGCGAGCGCTGCTCTGCACCCCGCGCCCGATGCGCTCTGGCTCCCGGAGAGGAGCTCCTCGAGCGGCTCCCGTGCGCCGGCCTCCCCTCACGGAGCCGCTGCCGCCCGGCTCTTCCGCCGCCGCCTGCCGAACTCCGGCGACCTCCGTCGTAGGTCACGTCGCCGCCGCCCGGCCTCTCTCTCCCTTCCTCTTCTCCTTCCTCCCCTCACCAGCTCTCTCTCTCCCGCAGCGCCTTGCGCCGCCGCCCGTCGCCGTAGCTCGTCGCCGGCCCCTCCTCTCGCCAGATCCGGCCGGAATGGATCCGCCGTGGCCGAATCTGCCGTCCCCGCCGCTGGATCGGACCCCTCCGCGCTCCTCCCGTCGCCGGAGTAGCCCTCCACCGCCTCCGCCATGACCCTGCTCGGGACGAGCAGAGGAGCTGCTCATCCCACGCGCACCACGCCCGCGTGGGCCTCTGCAGCGCCTCAGGCCTAGCGCACCAGGCCCAGCCAAGCCGGCCTGCTTCGGCCTCCTCCGCGGCCTGCCCTCAGCCTCCTCACCGACGGGCTGAAGCCCATGGTGAGCTCCCCAGCCCAGTGCCCTCTCCTGTACACTGCTGGCCCAGCAGATTCGGCCCGATATGTTTTTTTCCTGGTCCTGCAAATTTAGCATTATCCCAGGATTTTCCAGTTTTGCAGAAAAGTCCCTCTAGATCATGCATATAATAACTCTTTAACCGTGCATCGGATTAAAATGATTAAAACATGAAAAATGCTTAGAATTTTGTGTAGATTAATAATATGTCATTTTCATCCCATATTAAAATGTTTAACTTGCTGTTTATTTAAATTTGCTAAGATGCCATGTTAAAATGATTTATTTCATAACTAAATAACCATAGCTCGGAATTAAATGTACTTTATATGTAAATGGGGTGGAAAAATTCCTAGTTTAACATGGTCCACTTTATGTTGATGTTTAACAACATTAAAATTGTGTTTAGGGCAGAACAGTACCAAATTCATAAATATGCATATGAGGTTTTTCCGGAATTGTTGTTTGTTGTTCCGGCCTCATTTAAACTTGCCTAAATAGTTAGTTTTCATATGCTTCACCCCTTGCCATGTTTAACAACATTTAATATTGATGAGTAGCATAAACGAGATGAACTAAATAATTGATGTGGTGTTTTGTCAATATACAACTCGTTGCATATTGAGCTCCACTTAACTTGTAGTATTGTTTGTTGCACTTTGCCATGCCATGCCTCTTTAAACCGGACATGCATCATACTTGTTTGTGCATCATGCCATGTTTATGCTCGTGCATTTACCATGTTGTTTGTTTCTTTCTGGTGTTGCTTCTTAGATCCGGTAATGTTGCGATTGTGAGGATTCGTTCGACTACTCCCGTTCGTCTTCTTCATGGACTCGTTCTTCTTCCTAGCGGGATTTCAGGCAAGATGACCGCTACCCTAGATCTCACTACTATCTTTGCTATGCTAGATGCTTCGTTCTATCGCTTTGCTGCGCTACCTATCACCTGTTTATCAAGCCATCCCAAATTGCCATGAACCTCTAACCTTTGACACCTTTCCTATGCAAACCATTGCTTGGCTATGTTACCGCTTTTGCTCAGCCCCTCTTATAGCGTTGCTAGTTGCAGGTGAAGTTGAAGATTTCTCCATGGTGGACAGGATTTTGGTTGGGATATCACAATATCTCTTATATTGTTAATGCATCTATATACTTGGTAAAGGGTGGAAGACTTGGCCTTTTGCCTAGTGTTTTGTTCCACTCTTGCCGCCCTAGTTTCCATCATACCGGTGTTATGTTCCCAGATTTTGCGTTCCTTACGCGGTGGGGTGATTTATGGGACCCCCTTGACAGTTCACTTTGAATAAAACTCCTCCAGCAAGGCCCAACATTGGTTTTACCATTTGCCTCACCTAGCCCTTTTTCCCTTGGGAGTCGCCCTCTCGAGGGTCATCTTTATTTTACCCCCCGGGCCAGTGCTTGTCTAAGTGTTGGACCAAACCGAGCGATGTCCGGTGCCCCCTAGGCCACCAGGGTCTATGCCAACCCATCGTCTTGCTCATCCGGTGTGCCCTGAGAACGAGATATGTGCAGCTCCTATCGGGATTTGTCGGCATAGCGGGAGGCTTTGCTGGCCTTGTTTTTCCATTATCGAAATGTCTTGTAAACCGGGATTCCGAGTCTGATCGGGTCTTCCTGGGAGAAGGTATATCCTTCGTTGATTGCGAGAGCTTATCATGGGCTAAGTTGGGACACCCCTGCAGGGTATAATCTTTCGAAAGCCGTGCCTGTGGTTATAGGCAGATGGGAATTTGTTAATGTCCGGTTGTAGATAACTTGACACCAGATCCGAATTAAAACGCATCAACCGTGTGTGTAGCCGTGATGGTCTCTTTTCGGCAGAGTCCGGGAAGTGAACACGGTTCTGGGTTATGTTTGGCGTAAGTAGGAGTTCAGGATCACTTCTTGATCATTGCTAGCTTCACGACCGTTCCGCTTGCTCTCTTCTCGCTCTTATTTGCATATGTTAGCCACCATATATGCCTAGTCACTGCTGCAGCCTCACCACTTTACCCCTTCCTTTCCCTTTAAGATTTGCTAGTCTTGATACCCATGGTAATGGGATTGCTGAGTCCTCGTGGCTCACAGATTACTACAACAACAGTTGGAGGTACAGGTTGTGCGATGATCATGACGTGAGAGCGATGCTTGCTTGCGTTGAGTTCTTCTTCTGCTTCTTCGATCAGGGGATAGGTTCCAGGTCGGCAGCCTGGGCTAGCAGGGTGGATGTCGTTCGAGTTTCTGTTTGTGTTTTCATCCGTAGTTGGATGATGCTCTTATGTATTGTGATGTTGTATTCGTGTGGCATTGTATGCCTCTTGTATGTATCCCCATCTATTATGTAATGTTGATGTAATGATGTCCACCTTGCAAAAGCGTTTCAATATGCGGGTCTATCCTTGGTGGGACCTTCGAGTTCCTTTTGGATAGGGTCGCATATTGGGTGTGACAAGTTGGTATCAGAGCCTCGACCAACCTTAGGAGCCCCCTTGATTGTTGGCCGTTGTTGAATCTAGAAGAAAACTATTTTGAGTCTTAGGATTATATATATCGGAGAGTAGGATTCTTTTTACTCCTCAGCCCCCTTCGTCGCTCTGGTGAGGTCTCCTGACGTAGATGTTTTGTCTTTCCTCTCCTCAAATTTCACTAATTTTTTTAGGATCACGCGGGTATCTTGGAATCGTTTCGATGGTTTTGTGACGAGAACATTGTTCTTGGTGCCTCCTGTCTATTATGTGGCTTTGACCCGGGGAGTTGAGCTCCGAGGTGTTGTCGTCACAATTTTATCGTTGTAGTTCTGGAATACGTGAGTTTTGCCGACATCGAAAATCTCTTTTATGCAGTTGTTGGTGAGATAACCTCGACGTCACCCAGTACTGGGGAGTTCGGGAGTATTGCAATAACTCGTATAACGGATGCTTTTCGAAGGTTGAGGTACACGATTTCCAAAGGTTTCTTGGTTATGTGTTGATGGATGGATACAGCTTGGATGTAGGTATTGTTAATTTGGGTGAGATATATTGCTTCCCCTGTATCCCCAACACCAGATTGCATAACCAGAAAGTTTCGGGAGTTTTATAGGTGGGAATTCAAGTAGCTCCTAGAATATCTTTCCGACAGATGCATGATACGGGATTGGGTAAATCTCTATCATATGTATTTGTTCCGGCTTATTCTGCAAGCCAAATCCATTGTTTTGTTTTGAATTGTGGTAATCGAGTTGCTTCAAAGTCAAATGTTGAATCCATACCTTTCCTAAATGGTGTTCTCATATTTCTATGGGAGTGCTAATCCTTCTTGATCATTGAGGTTGTCATGTTAATTCTTTTCCAACCGGTGCGCTTCTCTTCGAGATGATCCCATCATTCTCCCCATCCGCAGGATCAATTCTAAGTTTTCTCAATGGTGTTTGTTTCGTTCATCCCAAGTTGTCTTTGTTTTCCCCCACCCTCCCACCCTTTTCTTCAAGGACTCAGATATCTTAATCAAGTATCCATCTTATTGATGTGAAGTCTCTTCATTCTTTTCTTTCAATGTTCTTATCCGGTGATTTCCCATGAAGATGCTCAACAGTTTCAAGTTCATCATCCTTCATTGTTTTTTCTTCTCCGGTGGATTAATTCAAGCTTTCAGTGTTGATCATATTCCTTTCCTCGTGTCAAATGCTTTTTCATACCGGTGCACCTCTTAATCTTTCACTTCTCGCTATTCATTTGTTCTGGAGTGCTGAAGATATCTCAGAAGACTTTTGTTTCCATTCCCTATCTGTTCAAGTTATTTTGAGGTTGTTATCTCATTCAAGCCATTTAATTCAACCGGTGCAATCCCCCCTTTCAATCAATTGTTCAACGGTGTATCTTTTAGTGGGCCCTAACCCACAGGTCTTTTTCCAGGATCTTACCTGACTCTTCTAACCTTCCTGGAGCTATTCCCAAATTCATTTCAAAGTTTGACATAAGAATGATTTCTCATTAGTCAAATGTCTTTCTCCAAGATCTTTAAAATTCTTTTCATCATTGATTCAACCTTTCTATTCTTCATTTCGGAGTATCTCAACAATTCATGGTGGTTCTCATCATCTTTCTCAACATTTGAAGACCAAAGAAGGATTTCTCCCAAGTCTTGGTCTGTTCTCTTGAAGATTCATAGTTCTAGCATATGTCATCCTCTCATAATTGTTTTCGATTGTGAGAATTCTTTTCAACCATCCGACACATTTCAGGAGTTGCTTCCTTTCTTGATAATCCGAATGCCATCATTTCTGAATATTACTCATTCTCAACCTTCAACTCTTGTTCTCCAAATCTAACCGGTGCGTCATTCAAATATCCTCTAATCAGTTCATGATCTCTTCGTTCTCAGGGATCTAGATCCCCTCAAATATCTTCATTCATTTCCAATTCTTCCCGGTGAATTGTGCCTTTGCTACATTCATTTTCAATTCTTACGGCGGTTTGTTCAAGATTCCTCTTCCTATGTTCTCATACTAATTTTATTCATTGTTTCAATCCTACCGGTGGTTCGTTGAAGATCTCCTCAGGTTTATGCTATATCTCTCTTAATTCTTTCTACGAGAATAAGTAGTATGCCAAATCCATTGCTTGTCATCAATTTAAATTGATGAAGGATAGGCATAACGTAATTCATATTATTGTTTCATCCGAGTGATCTAGTTTCTTCTTTCCAGAGTTGTTCATCATGTCACATTTGTCGGTTCAAGATGCTTCATCTTTTCTTTCCGGAGTTCCAAGTTCTCTCAGTTATATCATCGCGAAGCTCCATCTAAATCATTGCAAGGCTTCACCTTGTGTTTTCAACTTCTCTTTCTTTCTATCATTCTTTTATTACCAGAGTTCTTCATGGAGGCTCTACATGGTGGTTCATCAAGGATTCTCTTCATTCTTCAATTGTTCTTCAAGATTCCTCTCGAAGTTATGACCCGCCAAGCTATACTCAAAATTAAACATGGTGCTCAACACATGTTTTGTTTTGAGGAGTTCAAGAATTCTTCATCTTGTATTTCGAAGTGCAACTCCTTCTATATTATATTTTGAGGTGGTGTTATGTCATTCTTGATAATTTCCCTTCAAGTTTTTATGATTCATGAGTTGTCAAGAATGAGATATTGTGAAACCATCATTTTCTCTTCGATCGTGAATTGTTTCAACCCATTTTAATCTCTTCGTTGGAGCTATCTTGTGTCATATTTCATCTAAAGCCTTCCCTAAGGAATGTTGCTATTGTGGTGCTTATCAATGATCCAAGTTTTCTCCTATCCTCTCAGCGAAAGCAGTTTTCATCTCTTCTTTGATCTCAAACAAGCAATTGTTTCCGTTAGTGGCCGGTTGTCACCTCTTAGTCTTGAGATGTTTTCCATAAGCCCACTACAAGCTTATTCGTTTCGTTGTTGGTTTTTCCAACAACTCCGTTATAACCTTCTTGGAAGGGTGCTTTCTTAGCTCATTTGTGGCAGAAGTTGGCATTTTCTTCTTCATTCTGTTATTCCAATGATCTATCTTCTATTCCTTCTTTCGGAGGCAATGTGATGTTGCTCTCTTCACTCATCATCTCGAATTGTGACGATCGTGTTCTTTTCGTGCTTATCCATTTAACCGGAGTGTCGTGTCCTCTTTTCAAATTCTTTTCATCTTATCAAGTCTTGCATCTCTTTTCAACCGGAGTGCTGTCCGAATTTGATCGTCCTTGTTCCTTGTTTATCTCGTTTCAACCGAAGTGGTTCAAATTCCTTCTTGTCCATTAAACTCTTGATTCATGTCTTTGCAACCTTCAAGTTCTCGTAATGTTCCTTGTTCCTTTTTTCTAACAGATTGTTTGCAATCTTGTTCATCTTCGTTGTTTTCTTTCTTTCATATTTCTCAACCTCTCAAGGTTCGTGGTTTCACTCATTCGTCAAAGAAGCAACTTAGTTTTACCTCTTCTCTTCCTCTTCCGTCGGTGCCATCCTAGATCTCGGGACGAGATCCTCTCGTAGTGGTGGAGTGTTGTAACGCCCCGGATACAACTTTCCATATTCGTAACTCCAACTCTTGCCTTTTCCGGAATTGCGATATGATATTTCCTTCGTGGTTGGGTTTTTGACGTTTGTTTTGCATTTGTTCTTGTTTTGCATCTCGGCTCATGTCATCATCTGCATTTCATCCGCATGTTTTTCAAAACTTGCATCCGTTCGGGTTCTCCCGGTTCTCTCCGTTGTCCATTCGGAGTCCAGACACACTCGCACGCGCCCGCGGCACCTCCGAAATATATTTTATTAGTGGCATAAAAATGTTCTCAAAATGGGTTGCAACTTGTCGTGCGGTCTTATTATAGTGTAGACAGGCCGCCTGCCAAGTTTTGTCGTATTCAGAGTCCATTCGATAGCCCAACCGTTAAATATATAGCGGCACCGTCGCCGGTTCATTCGTCGGACATTTCGGTCTCCGAAATCGTGCCGGGCTGCATTTCTCCTCTCTCTCCTATCAGCCCAAGCCTCTCTCTCACACAGCCCACTAGCCCACCTATCTAACCCCCTCCGCTCCGGACCGTTGGATCGAGATTCGATGTCCGAAAACGGAGCAGAAATCCCCTAACCCTAGCCCCTAGTCTATTTAAACACCTCCCATGCCATTTTTGGCCTTCTCCTCCCTCCTCCTTGTTTTCCGCGCCGCCAGCCACCTCCTACCTTGCAGCCGCCGCCCCCTCCTCCAAATTCGTGCCTGGCCACTCCACCTCCGCCACTTGTCACCACCGCCGCCGCGACCCGGACCAATCCAGGCGCGACACGTCGCCTCCCAGCGCCCCGCGGCCAACCCCAGCGCGCCGCGCGTCCTCCCCCGCGCCCCACTTCCCCGCGGCCCGCCGAAGCCCATCGCCAGCCCGCCCTGGGCCGCCGCCGGGCCCGCGCACCCGCGCGAGCGTTGCTCTGCGCCCCGCGCCCGATGCGCTCTGGCTCCAGGAGAGGAGCTCCTCGAGCGGCTCCCGTGCGCCGGCCTCCCTCGCGGAGCCGTTGCCGCCCGGCTCTTCTGCCGTCGCCGACCGAACTCCGGCGACCTCCGTCGCAGGTCACGTAGCCGCCACCCGGCCTCTCTCTCCCTTCCTCTTCTCCTTCCTCCCCTCACCAGCTCTCTCTCTCCCGCAGCGCCTCGCGCCGCCGCCCATCGCCGTAGTTCATCGCCGGCCCCTCCTCCCGCCAGATCCGGCCGGAATGGATCCGCCGCAGCTGAATCTGCCCTCCCCGCCGCTGGATCGGACCCCTCCGCGCTCCTCCCGTCGCCGGAGTAGCCCTCCACCGCCGCCGCCATGACCCTGCTCGGGACGAGCAGAGGAGCTGCTCGTCCCGCGCGCACCATGCTCGCGTGGGCCTCCGCAGCGCCTCAGACCCAGCGCGCCAGGCCCAGCCAAGCCAGCACCAGGCTCAGCCAAGCCGGCCTGCTTCGGCCTCCTCCGCGGCCTGCCCTCGGCGTCCTCACCGACGGGCTGAAGCCCATGGTGAGCTCCCCAGCCCAGTGCCCTCTCCTGTACACTGCTGGCCCAGCAGATTCGTCCTGATATGTTTTTTTCCTGGTCCTGCGAATTTAGCATTATCCCAGGATTTTCCAGTTTTGCAGAAAAGTCCCTCTAGATCATGCATATAATAACTCTTTAATCGTGCATCGGATTAAAATGATTCAAACATGAAAAATGCTTAGAATTTTTTGTAGATTAATAATATGTCATTTTCATCCCATATTAAAATGTTTAACTTGCTATTTATTTAAATTTGCTAAGATGCCATGTTAAAATGATTTATTTCATAACTAAATAACCGTAGCTCGGAATTAAATGTACTTTATATGTAAATGGGGTGGAAAAATGCCTAGTTTAATATGGTCCACTTTATGTTGCTGTTTAACAACATTAAAATTGTGTTTAGGGCAGAACAGTACCGAATTCATAAATATGCATATGAGGTTTTTCCGGAATTGTTGTTTGTTGTTCCGGCCTCATTTAAACTTGCCTAAATAGTTAGTTTTCATATGCTTCACCCCTTGCCATGTTTAACAACATTTAATATTGATAAGTAGCATAAACGAGATGAACTGAATAATTGATGTGGTGTTTTGTCAATATGCAACTCGTTGCATATTGAGCTCCACTTAACTTGTAGTATTGTTTGTTGCACTTTGCCATGCCATGCCTCTTTAAACCGGACATGCATCATACTTGTTTGTGCATCATGCCATGTTTATGCTCGTGCATTTACCATGTTGTTTGTTTCTTTCTGGTGTTGCTTCTTAGATCCGGTAATGTTGCGATTGTGAGGATTCGTTCGACTACTCCGTTCGTCTTCTTCATGGACTCGTTCTTCTTCCTAGCGGGATTTCAGGCAAGATGACCGCTACCCTGGATCTCACTACTATCTTTGCTATGCTAGATGCTTCGTTCTATCGCTTTGCTGCGCTACCTATCACCTGTTTATCAAGCCATCCCAAATTGCCATGAACCTCTAACCTTTGACACCTTTCCTATGCAAACCATTGCTTGGCTATGTTACCGCTTTTGCTCAGCCCCTCTTATAGCGTTGCTAGTTGTAGGTGAAGTTGAAGATTTCTCCATGGTGGACAGGATTTTGGTTGGGATATCACAATATCTCTTATATTGTTAATGCATCTATATACTTGGTAAAGGGTGGAAGACTTGGCCTTTTGCCTAGTGTTTTGTTCCACTCTTGCTGCCCTAGTTTCCATCATACCGGTGTTATGTTCTCAGATTTTGTGTTTCTTACGCGGTCGGGTGATTTATGGGACCCCCTTGACAGTTCACTTTGAATAAAACTCCTCCAGCAAGGCCCAACATTGGTTTTACCATTTGCCTCACCTAGCCCTTTTTCCCTTGGGAGTCGCCCTCTCGAGGGTCATCTTTATTTTACCCCCCCGGGCCAGTGCTTGTCTAAGTGTTGGTCCAAACCGAGCGATGTCCGGTGCCCCCTGGGCAACCAGGGTCTATGCCAACCCGTCGTCTTGCTCAGCCGGTGTGCCCTGAGAATGAGATATGTGCAGCTCCTATCGGGATTTGTCGGCATAGCGGGAGGCTTTGCTGGTCTTGTTTTACCATTGTCGAAATGTCTTGTAAACCGGGATTCCGAGTCTGATCGGGTCTTCCTGGGAGAAGGTATATCCTTCATTGATCGCGAGAGCTTATCATGGGCTAAGTTGGGACACCCCTGCAGGGTATAATCTTTCGAAAGCTGTGCCTGCGGTTATAGGCAGATGGGGATTTGTTAATGTCCGGTTGTAGATAACTTGACACCAGATCCGAATTAAAACGCATCAACCGTGTGTGTAGCCGTGATGGTCTCTTTTCGGCGGAATCCGGGAAGTGAACACGGTTCTGGGTTATGTTTGGCGTAAGTAGGAGTTTAGGACCACTTCTTGATCATTGCTAGCTTCACGACCGTTCCGCTTGCTCTCTTCTCGCTCTTATTTGCGTATGTTAGCCACCATATATGCCTAGTCGCTGCTGCAGCCTCACCACTTTACCCCTTCCTTTCCCTTTAAGCTTTGCTAGTCTTGATACCCATGGTAATGGGATTGCTGAGTCCTCGTGTCTCACAGATTACTACAACAACAGTTGCAGGTACAGGTTGTGTGATGATCATGATGCGAGAGCGATGCTTACTTGCGTTGAGTTCTTCTTCTGCTTCTTCGATCAGGGGATAGGTTCCAGGTCGGCAGCCTGGGCTAGCAGGGTGGATGTCGTTCGAGTTTCTGTTTGTGTTTTCATCCATAGTCGGATGATGCTCTTATGTATTGTGAAGTTGTATTCATGTGGCATTGTATGCCTCTTGTATGTATCCCCATCTATTATGTAATGTTGATGTAATGATATCCACCTTGCAAAAGTGTTTCAATATGCGGGTCTATCCTTGGTGGGACCTTTGAGTTCCTTTTGGATAGGGTCGCATATTGGGTGTTACAAAATACTCGTCTGCCTCATCGAGCACCTACTAAAGCCACTGAAAGCACCATTGCCCAAAGGCCTCAGAAGTGTTCTAGCGTTCTCAATGACCGAGAACTTCTTGTGGCCCTACATCAGAAGCAAGATAAGCATCATTTTTGGCTGAAGCGTCAAATGCAAAGCCTCTTGGTGGATGTCAATCGCATTCGTAACCTTGCCACCAAGAATGCCTTTGTTGCTCATGAAACTTGCCCGCGATCATGGAAGAGCTTGACCCTGCTTAGTGCTGAAGCATATCTTCAAGACGATGGCTTCAATGAAAGATTCTAGTTTGACTCCACTCCTCCACGGACTGATGTCCTATGTCGTACTCCATCTCTTGAAGACTCTGAATATTCTTCCTCCGCGGCAATGGTAAATGCCAGAGTGATCGATGATGAAGATGATGCTACTTCACCACCTCCTACTTCTGCATGCATCGACACTGCACCAAGTTTATCTGCACCGCCAAACGACAACGACAACCCTGCTGCTTCAACTACTCCTCATGAGGACGAGTAGATGCTCTATGTCTTCAAACCTTTTTGGTCATTACTGACAAAAGGGGGAGAAGCGTATGAGTTTGATAGTCTTCAAGCGGGTTCATATGGGCGGTTGCATTATATTTTTGCCTCGTGCTTACAACTCTTGCTTTTTAAAAACATTTGGTTCTTTGAGTTGTAACACCTAAACTTGATGGTCGTCTGCTACTTGTTTGCTTTACTGTGATGCGATGATAAATTCCGCATGTGCGATGATAACCTCCGCACTTAGATCATCCTGCAAACGTCCATTTTTCATTATGCATGTCATCCTATAAGCTATATCATTTCATGCATGATGAATTATCTTCATAAGTTGAAGTGGATCTCCACAAGTACAACCTGCCATGTGCATTTGCATTCCAAAAGAAAAATTACTTATATGCACATCTTCAGGGGGAGCCCTTGCTACTTATGAAGACAATTCCTATCCTTTACAATTTCACATACTTTATCCCCGTTGAAAATTTCAACCAGTTTGTCATCAATCACCAAAAAGGGGGAGATTGTAAGTGCATCTAGTGCCACCCCTAGTTGGTTTTGGAGTATTGAAGACAAAGTTGGTTGAGGGACTAATGCGTTTGTGAGAATTGCAGGATAACGCAGGTGGTGTCCCTCATTGATTCGGTTTACCTACCGGAGATGACCCCTAAAAATGTATGAAGACATTGAAGACAATGGTCGTATGAGAAGATATTCATCTTGAAGACTATGACATGAGAAGACATTGCATGAAGACTATGGAGCGCGAAGACTGTGTGGATTCGTTGCTTCCTTTTCTTCTTTGTTGAGTCATAGGAACCACCGTACTGTTAAGTGGGGTCCAAGTGAACTAAGTCAGAGTGACTGAAGTGATGCTCAACTCAAATCCTATGTCTTCGAGCGAAGACAATGAGAGCAAACCTTATCCAGAGCTGGATGAGTCAGCTTTGCTTGTAGCCCAAGTAAAGTTGCCGTGTGTGTTTGAAATCTGACCGTTGGAACACTTGTCAGTTCCTTAGTGACCCAGGGTCATTTCGGACAAATCAGGTCGGGTTGCCTTGTGGCTATAAATAGCCCACCCCCTACACCATAAATTGGTGGCTGCTTAGAGTTAGTATATGGCTTTTGTCGTTTGAGAGCAACCCACCTCGAAGCATTTGAGAGAGAGAAATCCTTGCGAGGACAAAGCCCAAACACCTAGAGCCAAAGAGTGTTAGGCATCACTGAAGTCTTTCTGTCTGTGTGACCTGAAGACTTATTACACTTGAGGAATGTGTATCCTCCAGCCGGTTAGGCGTCGCGTTCTGAGCATCCAAGAGTCATTGTGGATTGCCGGGTGAACGAAGTCTGTGAAGGTTTGGAAGTCTACCTTGAAGACTTACCAAAGTGATTGGGCGAGGACTAAGTGTCCATAGCTCAAGGGGAATAAGGTGAAGACACGGTCTTTTGAGTTGAATCTCAGCCTCCCTAACCAGACGTACAGTTGTCACAGCAACTGGAACTGGTCCAACAAATCCTGTGTCTTCAACAAGCGACTGGTTCTATCTCTTCCCTCCTTTACTTTGAGTTTGTCTTCGTGAAGTCATTACTTATCTGTCTTATCTGATTGACTTCATTGCTTGACTACTATTGTTGATTGGCTTCATACTATCTTCCATCCTGATCCTACTACCTAGCTATTATAGTCTTCGTACGTTAACGCTATTACATACTTGACTATGGCTTGCTTGTTGTAGTTTATCTTCCGCTGCATACCAATTAGGTCATTTCTATTGTTTGTCTTCGAAACTTCCATGTTTTGAAGACTTTGATAAAAATCGCCTATTCACCCCCCTCTAGTCGATAACTAGCACTTTCACTCTGTGCTGGAATGGGGGTTTTGCGTCGTAGAGTGGGTGCTATGTCAACTGGCATAATCATACTGTTTGCTGCAGTTGGGGTTTGCTGAGTTTGGGCATCAGAAATGACCAGTGTAGTAGGGCTAGAGTCTGCTAGAGTTGGGGTGTTTTGTGGGTCAGGTGATATTGCAACTACACCTAATGGGATATTTGATTTATCGGGTGCCACTACCTTTTCCAAATACTTTGCTTGTGCTCCTCCATGATCAGCAATCGCCCTCTTCCTTTTGAACGTCTGATACACAAGAACAACATTTCAATGGATAAATATGGTATGATGACAGATGGAATATGTACTGAAAATGGATAGGCAGAGCGTATTCACATACATGATGTGTAAACTAAGCTAATGGCAGTTCAACAAAGTAGAAGCAATGCAAAGCATCAGTTGCAAGATATGTGCGACCAATATAACCTTGGAAAGTTAGAGCAAGCACCTTGATGGGTGAATAAGATAGGGCATCTTCCTCTGACTCCTCCACTAGGGAGCTACATTGACTTAGGTCTCCCTCTAGCTTAGAATCAATGTTAGGATCATATTATGAGCATGAATCAATAGGCGGAGAGCATTTGCATTGCATTGCATCCAAACTTGATTTCGGTCCCTTAATGCCAAGTTTGACAGCCATGGCATTCTTCTGCTTTATTCTTTTCATGTGCGCAAGCTCATAATCATTATGATGTTGTTCAGAATTTGAGATTCATGAAAACATAAAAAGTAGTGCGATTATCTATGGAACGCATTGCAGATTCAACTCGAAGAGTGTCTCCCTATAAACCCCTGCATATGCAAAGTTCACCCCCCAACCGTGCTGACCAGACCACACACAGAAATAGAAACCCCTTATGTCTCTATAACAGGTAGACACACATTTCAAAACTGAAGTAAGAACATTAGAATCATATGAAATTCGTATTTGAACAAATAAAATAAGGAATTATGAGTGGCATAATGTTTAGCTTCAAGGGTGGAGTGTTGTTAGTATGACACAAAGCAAGTAGGCAGATTGTATTCCATGTAAAAGATCGAAGCCTATGTAAAAGTTGGAAATGACACTTTCTTTGTATACAATGCAGTGTTCGTTGCCCACACATGATGGAAGAGATCACATAGAGAAATACTATTCACTCATGTATACAATTCCAGTATTAGAAATAGGGTGGTCCACCCTAAAAGAATATTGACAACAAATATGACAAGGCAAGCATAGATGTAGTGAATCAATCATTTACTTGTGAGCTCACTAGGACAAGTATGCAGAATTGTAACTGCAGTAAGAGACCATCCAAAATCTGAATCAAGAAGCTTGTCTAGCACTTATTGTTTGCAACAAATCAACGTGAATAATTGGATATTATATCAAATGACTAAGAAAGACAAGTAAAATTGTCAACAAACCTGGCTTGCAGTAGTAATCTGGGTCAATGTCACTACGACCAACAATCCAAAATGACTAGTGTCTGTTCCTAGGGACGGAATTTTGAAAACCCTGTGAACTTTACAGGTACTAAAGATTACCGAAATACATCTGAACCATTAAGTGTAGGTAGCACTGAGCACACAACAAACCCTAATGACAGTCCTGCCTAATGAGTAATGAATCAATTAGAAAATGGGTGATGAGGAGTGGCTACTAAGTGTTGAGGACGTATCTCAGGATAAATCGGGTTGGCTTAGTGGGTGTTGCACGCCTAAGCCCTGAACGGACTAGGAAGGTAGGCACGGCGGCGCGCCCGGGCAACGGTGACGCTATTGGGCGAGCGGCTCCTGACCTCCTGTTAGTCCGGCGTCTCCTCCTAGAGTCATGTCGTCCGGGGATGGCAAGTAGCCAGCGAGGCAGGCGGCCGGGGGTGATTAGAGATCTGAAGCACGTAGCAGAACAGAGGGGAATCAGGTTCTGGGGCGACCCAAAATCCCAGGGTAGGCCGGCCCACCATGGGCACCCTGTAGAGATACACACCTGAGTGGCGAACATGCATTTTTGAAACTACTTTAGGAACATTTAGCTGACCAATTAAATGACTCTGTTTTAATAATATCAGATTCGTATTTGAACAACTAATCTTGTTTAGCTTGATAGGTGGAGCGGTGCTATTATGACACGAAGCACGTATTCTGATAGTATACTGATCATAAAATGGAGAAACTCTAAGCATATTTTTTTTAGCAAAAGAGAGTTTCTCCTTTGATTTCTATTAAAGAAACCACCATGAAACCAACATGATCAATTAAACCCTAAGCATGATCAATTAAACCATATTATGACTATGCCATGGCAGATTTGAAGCTGCAAACCGGAAAAATGATATTTAGCATCCATTGTTTGCTTCGAACTAAGAACTAAATTCTAAGAGCTGAAAAGACACTAGAGTAACCAAGTTAAGTTCTATTTTCTGGTTGAGATCAAAAAGTTGAGGAGATATGAAGTACCACCTCTCTTGTGGCGCCGTGTAGGCATCGGGAGTGCGATGGCTGTCAGTGGCGTTGAAGCAGATCTACGATGGTAGACGGGTGCATCAGGGGATAAGTCCTGTCGCGGTGGAAGATAAGGTCGTGTGAGCGGCCTCGACAAAGAGGACGATGGCGCCGATGAAGCGAGAGGACGCGATGCAAGGCTCTTGGTCTGTCGGCGTGGATGAGAAATGTCCATCTCTACCAGTGGATGACGTGGTCTTGGTAGGCACTCCGGCAAGGTGGAGGACAGTGGCGATGGATGTGGTGGAGGACAGCGGCAATGGATGGGGTGGAGGACAGCGACGATGGATGGGGTGGCGGACGGAGGCTGGTGTGGGAATGGTGTTCTAGCGCGGATGATGTATGAATGGTAAAATGGAGGGAGAGGTACGGGGAACCATGTTTCTGGGACGCGCCTGTCTAAAATATGGGAAAGTTACGAACTTAGCCCCCGTTTAAAATTTGGACGTCTCGCCGGTTGGGGATACGGCGGTAATCTCGCATCTTGCAAATATTTGTCCAGAGCGATTTCGGGCGAGGAGAGGGTGGTTGGCGCCCATGGTTGGCACCCACAGTGTATGAACAGGGCTGGCAGGTATGGCGGTTGTGTCACGTCTGAGTGGATTTACAAACCTTCCCCTATTGAAAATATTTGCCTACATCGATTTCAGCCGAGTCGAGTTTGTTTTGCCACCCACCGTGTATGAATGGGGAAATGGAGGAAGAAACAAAGGTCTTTCGGATGAACTTGAATCAAATGTGTTTTGCCGCCCATGTTTGGCGCCCACCGTGTCGGAATGGGCTCAGAGGCGGTTGTGTCACGTCTAATTGAAGTTACTAACCTACCCCTATTTAGAGTAGTGGAAATCGGGCCGATGGATTGTCCGTGTAATGGGTAGACAGTAATTTCCATCTCCCAAACACTTGGCTTCGGGCTGCCGACGTGGGAGTGGACATTTTGCCACTTCTGTCGAATTTTGGGACAATAAGCATCCACGTTTACCCTGGCAACTAAATTCAAATCCATTTTATATTCCTATACAAGTCTTTATAAATCATTCTATGTGTTTTTATATATCTTGAAAAGGACGACAAAGATGTATTCCACTATCATATATGAATATAGTTTACAAATGCTGATACTCAAATTCAGAATCTAGAATCCAGTTTAAGGTGAATTCGAATATTTGGAACACTTCATGTCCAACTCAAATGTCACACGCAACATAATGTGTACTCCCATTTAGATATGTACACAAGCGATGTATCAAGATTCAAATACCAAGTCAATCAACCAAGAATGTACAGAACTAACAGACATATAAACACTTATAGAGGATTTGGATCAATAATATCAACTAAGATACATAAGCCAGGCCATTGTACCTTTTTTTGCTACAACAACATCTTTTTTTAGCCAAGCTACTACAGCATCTTGGCCCTTTCCGATGCGTGCCACATATGGTCCATCCATACTACTATTATTGTTGAATGCACATTCAGCCTGATTGGCATATTTGTAGGTTTGGCACAGCAATCAAAATGAAATGTCTCCGAGTCTTATCAATTAATACAGACTTGTGCTCAAATAAGATTACAAACCAAAAAACAAAAAACAAAAAACAATTATTACATGATCTCTAAAACAAATGGTTTGATTGATTACATGAACAAACAACACAAAGATTATTCAACGATGGAAAGAACGTTTCACCTATGATTTACCAAGTGGGAATTTAATTTCGTTTTTTCCTTCAGGACCTTAACAATGTGGTCAGTCTCAGCTTGCTTTGTTTTCAAATCCACCAAATATTTAATGGTTTTCTTGAGTACTGCTTGTGATTGTGTTGTTTGCTTCCTCAACATATCAACTTCATCTCTAAGTGCAACAGCAGAATCTCTTTCTACCACTAGTTTAGCCTCTAGAGCATCAGCAGTTGGCAGTTCATAATGCACGATTAGGCCGGTGCCACTGCTGTGGGATGATAAAACGTCCATGGGGACCTCGCTCTTTGATCTTGGGCTAACCTGTTTTGCCATTAAAGTTCCGATTGGATTCAGAAAAGTTGAAGTTAGCAAAACATCTCAACTGGGAGTTATAACAGCAAACCAGTTAAACAAACAAGGAATTAAAGAGTTTCAATTGGACGCTGAAAAGTAGTTATTAACATCATCGTAACCCGTTGTTGCAGTAGCAAAGCAGTTAAACAAACAAGTAGCTATTTAAGTTCAGGCAAATAGGTAATTCTTAACAGTAAGTATCAAACACATAGATAGGCGCAGTCTATAATAGGGTTAACAGGCTGTGGCATTATGTAATCAGTAGCGAACTAAATTAAGCCAAGCAACATATTTGAATAATTTTGCAATAAGTGGCTAACTAAAATTCTAAGAAGCAGGTAACTGAACTTATGCTAGCTCTTTGTAAAGGCACACTGCAACTTCTTTTTCGCTTACAAGGTTGTAAGAAGGAGTCCATGGCATCAATTGCTTGGATATGCGGTCCCAATACTTCTTTCTTCCCACACTACATTGGTAAGTCGAATAGTTAATCTGGTAAGATGGTGCGTCCTTGATATGTTATATGAGGACATATAGTCAGACTAGTTGTAGCCACACACATCACACTGGCTTTTACTGTATATTTCATGCGATTACTTTTGGCATATCGAGATATAAGCAATCTACAATAGGATGAAAAGACTGGCATCCTTCACATTATTAGCGAACTCAGTTCATAGAAACAAGCAATTCAACCATTCTGTGGGTAAATCAAAAGCGCCACTGGAATATTTTTCACTACCCCAATCATACACGCAAAAAGGGGCGATGCCACCATATGGGCTGGTATGGGTGGCCGCCTCGGGTGGCTAGAAAGTGTGCACCTAGTTTGAGCCATCCAGGTTGGCCCAGGCTAGTTTTGTTCGTCCCAACGCACGAGCAGGCAATGTAAAAAATGAAGAAAAATGTTTCAATTTGGATGGGCCAATAACATAAGTGCAAGGCAGGCCCTACAACAAGCTTGCGGCCCAAACGAGTGCCTCCCATATCGATCGACAGCAGGAAATATCCCAATTCATTCGCTCTAGCCTCCAGTCTGGTTCTCTCCTAACCTAGCCGCCGCTAGACAGACCGACACAGCACTTCCTCACGCCCTCGTTGGAGGGCGGTCACCGGGCTTCAAGCGAATGGAAGGACAAGAAGATGAAGATCCAACCCTGGGTGTAGCCTGCGTGGGAGGTGGCGGCGGCAACACGGGCATGGCATCGAGCTTGCGCAAATGGACAGTCGCAGCTTGCAAGAGGAGCATGCGCAACTAGAAGGTACATCAATAGTTAAACCTGACGGTGTTGTAAAACTGCTTGTATGTAGGGAATCTATGAGAAAATGAAACCAATTTATACTTATTTTATAACTCCGCCAATCAATACTGAACTGACTGAATCTGATGTATGTAATCAAGTTTCCGGTGAAAACATACAAGCTCATGTTGTTCTTGAGCCTGGATTGTCTAATGAACAGACTGCTAATGAAGGATTTGATGCAAACATTTTACATGCTCCTGGTGATGAACATATAGTGTCTAATGAGGGATATAATGCAAGCATTTTGCAAGCTCCCATTGAAGGATTTAGTGTCTAATGATGATCTCCTATGTTGAGAGAGACATAGAGATTTGCAGGCGTTGATGACAAGCAAATTATAGTGCATTTTCATGGCTTGAGGAAACATCAAGGCCATCTACAAGAAAGTCCCCGTATCATGACAAAATGGCATAAATTCTTGTCTAATCTGTTGTTTGAAACTGTTGGCATACTTGTGCAGGATACATATACTGATATGAAGTTTGCACACTGGTTATAGGTGCAATTACACTTTGATATTTTCAGCCAGAGAACGAATAATTCAAGCAGGTACAGACCATGTTTGTAGTCCTTGTACACCATGTTGCATTTTGTGTTTTTTGGTGTTTGCATCATTTAGTGTTTATAATCTGAACTACTTTGGATTATTAGCTGGTTTTCAAAGTGCATGTACCTTCACATTTCTCAAGTTATGTTGATTTCCAGAGTGCAAGTGCCTTCGTATTTTTTAAGTAAAATGTTCACCCCTGGTAACTTGAATTCGTGGATCCGCCACTACACACAAATCATACACGAATGCTAGTACGAATTAAATGAAATGCATGGACTTACGCTAGCTCGTTGTGCAGGCTCACTGCAGCTCTGCTTGCGCTTGGGATGTTCCATGTACAAGTCCATTTTACCACTTGCTTGGATGTGCATGCCTCGTGCTCCTTGCATCCCCTTTGCATTTTTGACACGGCGAATGGTTGATCAAATAAGAGGAATCGACCTTGCTGTTGTACCGGAGGATAGTTACTTACAAGGTTATACGGGTGTGCAGGATGTGTACCAGATCCCGTAGCGCCGTCATGCTTCGCTAAAAAATGGTTTTGCTTGTTTCAGATGATATCTCCAGAAGAAATAAGAGTTAAAGTTAGAGTTGCATAGGCGTGTAAGCTAAGAGACCAGTGAAAGGGTACCCAAACATCGTCGGAACAGTGCACAAGGGAGTGATGTGTGGATACCTAGTTCGGACCGGCGTTTGGGCATGCTCGCCTAGCTAGAGTGCGGGTCACTTCAGAGCCGTTGAGGATGATGCGCTTGCGTTGGCTGGCCATGCACGGATGCAGATCTTGAGTGGCAGCAGAGTGCTACGATGCGGTGGACGAGACCGGTGAAGCCCCAACGGCCTCGGGGCCGGAGGTGCGATGATGTGCTCGGTGAAGTAGCCCCGATGAGCTGGGAGACAACGTCGGTGAAGCACACCTCATGCGGTGGAAGTCGGTGTCTGTGAGGTACGTCCGTTGCGGCGGCCGACATTGTCATTGGACCATCCGGTGCGGTGAACGAGGGCGTAGATGAGCTAGCTCTAGTGCGGTGGTGAAGCACGACCGTCGTCTTCGTCCGGCACAGAGGTGGGGAAAGAGATGAGACGAGGGGCGATTCGAACTTTTCTTGGGTTGGCGGCGAATTAGGGATTTGAGCAATCTGGGCGCGGAAGGGGACGGTGGAGAAGGGAGATTTTGTAGGGCTGGAATTGGGGCCGCCAGATATTTCAATCCAAAACGTGGAATTGTGAACTTATTTTGTCGTCGTCCTTTTGGGGGGGGAGGGGGAGAGAGGGAGGGGGTGGGTGGCTGGGTGCTAAACGTCCGTCCGACACATGCGACCACCATGACACGACCCTGGTCTGCCTGGTGCTCCTACATTTGAGAATGCAAATGAATCATCTTTCATTTGCAAACGAATCTGTATGTATTACCATGCCCGCGTTTTCCTTGCAATAATTAGTCATTCGAAATGAGATACTATAAATTAATTAATGAGTTATTTGAAAAAAATCGAAACAATATCCACGGTATCCACGCTAACGTGGTTTAGAGTGTGTGTCACATAAATAGTTATTTGAATTATAGTGTGTGTCACATAGCGATCTCCAATTCTAACATGGATTTCGCATTTCACTATATCCACGCTACTTTTTTAATACAAATTCATATGTATATGATGAACACCATGGTAGTGAGAAAACTTTTGGATGGATTCAAACATATGACCTACAAAATAGCACAACAAATCGAGTCAATGTCAACTTTTTGAAACCTAGTATGGCACGAATTCAAAATAATTACCCATATGCATGGTCCATAGTTCAAATCTTACAATGTACACCAAATTGAAACATCGATATTAAGTCTCGTACTATCTAAATTCAAATGTTGTTTTTAGCCCCCCCCCACCCACACACGCTACATACTTCCTGTATCGGTCAATCTTCCTCTCCTAACCACCTTAGGAAGCTATCGGTTTCCAACCCACGTTCATTCTTTCTCTCCATGTTTCGATCTCTAACTCTCTCAACTACACAACCCCTTTTTTCCACTTTGTTACCAAATGTATTTACCTCACACACCCGCCATTGCACCCCATGCCGAGCTCTCTCTCTCTCCCTCTCCCTCTCACCCTCTCGCGCTAAATACATGCATTGCCTATCTAGCCCCCCAACCTCTCATGCGCATGCACGTATGTTGTCTATCTAGGTCACTCCCTCGAGACTGTCTCACTCTTTCTTCCGCACGGTGGGCCACACTCGCTCAATCTCGCTCTCTTTATCTGAGTCTCGTTTAACCTCGTTTTCTTTCACACACAAATGATATATCTCCCTGTTCGGGCCTCGATCGACACACCCTATACTTTCTCACGCAGATTGTATATCTAGGTCAGCCCATCCAAGCCGCCCCCACTCTTTCGACCTCATGGCGGGCCATGCTCGCTCAATCTCTCTCTCTCTCTCTCTCTCTCTGTGTGTGTGTGTGTGTGTGTGTGTGTGTATGTCTCGATTGTCCTTGCTCTTTCTCGGTCAAAAACGATATATCACCATGTTTGAGCCCAATTCGACCTATTCACATTGTATACTCTCTCACGCACATTGTCTATCTAGGTCACTCTCTCCTACCCGTCTCACTCTTTCGATCACACGACGACCCTATGTGATCGATTGACCTTGCTTCCTCCCAGGCACAAAATATATCTACACGTCTGTGACTAGATCATCTCTCAACCTCTATCTTACAACCCTCACCCTCGCCAAAAGCTCAATCGGACAATATCTCTCCAAAGCATATATATATATATATATATATATATATATATATATATGTTCAATGAATGTCGGACCACACTCACGTTGTCTCTCTATCTATATGTCTCTCGATTGACCTCACTTTCTCACACTGTATCTTCCACACATTGAAGCTACCTCTCCATCCCTCACAAAGCCAAGCTATTTACATTGCGAGGGGCACTCCAACCTTGGATTAATTTGTGTAGGCATTTATTCCAGTCGGTTTAGATTATATTTTCGTAGCATTCAGCCCACAACTACTCCAAACACCGTTGCAACCCCCGCACCTCCCCTAGTTGATTTCCCTCTAGCTCGGTCATCGCTCTCTCACGTCCTTTCTCGCCTTCAATGTCGCACCATGGTATTATTGCAAAAAAACTCTATTGTTCTCTTTAATTATTATAAATAAGCTAAAAAACTACACATCGATAGTCCACTTGGAGTGGAACAAATTTTGACCCACAAATTAAAGTGCGACAAACTACACACCGAGGGGCCCACATGTCATGAAACAAATTTGGACCCATATACAAATTAAAAAAATCAGTTTTGCTAGATCTCATCTGGATGAGATATAATTTAGTCTTATTCACCTTTTATAGCCACTGGATGTGATGCTATAAGATGCGTGTGTGCTGACGTGGGTTGTATTTGTTCTTGTTATCAAAGTGAATGAGACCAAATTATATCTCATCTAAATGAGTTTTAGGTACTCCCTTAAAAAATAAAGGACGAGGATCGAACATGCGACCAGGGCCTTCAAGCCGCACGTCAATAGGCAACATACATAGACCAACAACGTTTGTTGTACCCCCCTTTGTTCACATAATATTTTTATATTACCACAACCTATTTAATGGATAACATGTAATATTATTTTTAGTACTAATCGCCTTCACTTACTGGTGGGTTCCATGTGTGATCTCTCTCTCTCCTCCCCTTCTGTGTTTAGACGCACTGGCAAACACGAAGAACTCGCGGGCGATGTTGCCGTTGACCATATCTAGACGCGTTCACAAGTTACGACAATATGTGCAATGCACGTTAATTTGGAAGTATATTAAGTGCATGCGAATATTAAGTAGGATATTATTTGCACGTTATTATGTGATTAGCACTATTTTTGGCATGAAATTAACTACACGCTAAACGTGTTGAGCGCTCGACATTGAAGCAGTCTAGGTCATTGGATGACAAGGAATACATGTGGCTTGATGATGTTTTATATTTAATTTGATACGGCTCTAGCAGAACATTCAATCGATCAAACTATAGATTTTGTTTAGTATGACTCCGACTTTAAATTATACGACGATCGGTCTAAAATAAATGGAAATGATAAATGTTTGGATTTTAAGCATGGCAATCTGAATGTTTTTCATGGAAAATTTAGATTACGCGGCGGTGGCGGGGGCGTCTTGCAGAGGGAAGCGACTCCTCTGTCGTGCTCAGTGTGTCGTTGACCCACTGATCGACGGCGACGGCGGCGTCTTGCACTGTTGTTGGCGTACTCCTGGATGTTGGCCTAGCTTCAAGGAAGGCCAAAATGTTCTGGACTTCGGAGCAAGTCAACTGGCGGGAGGAGGCGACTGTTGTTGGTGCAAGAAAGCAATCGACGGCGGCCATCCATGCGGCTGAGGATGGCACTGGGACCCGCGTAGGGACATGCGTTATCAACGGCGCGGCAGAGACATTCGTGTGCACGGACACCAGCGTGGGTGTCGGTGTCAAAACCGGCGGATCTCGGGTAGGGGGTCCCGAACTGTGCGTCTAAGGCTAATGGTAATAGGAGGAAGGGGACACGATGTTTACCCAGGTTCGAGCCCTCTTGATGGAGGTAATACCCTACATCTTGCTTGATTGATCTTGATGATATAAGTGTTACAAGAGTGGATCTACCACGAGATCAGAGAGGCTAAACCCTAGAAGCTAGCCTATGGTATGATTGTTGATGATGATCGTTCTAAGTCCTATGAACTAAACCCTCCGGTTTATATAGACACCGGAGGGGGCTAGGGTTACACAGGGTCGGTTTACACAGAAGCAGATCTACACCCGAATCGCCAAGCTTGCCTTCCACGCCAAGGAGAGTCCCATCCGGACACGGGACAACGTCTTTGATCTTGTATCTTCATAGTCCAACAGTCCGGCCAAAGTATATAATCCGGCTATATGGATACCCCCTTATCAAGGACTCCCTCAGTAGCCCCCGAACCAGGCTTCAATGACGATGAGTCCGGCGCGCAGATTGTCTTCGACATTGCAAGGCGGGTTCTTCTCTAAATCCAGTGCATCCGTCATGGCGAATAGTGTCCGGGCTTCCGATAAGGTTGTACTCCTCGGCTTTGTGCATCAATTAATGGTCATCTGCACGTGTCGGTCAAAGGGGAGGGGCCGGGGCATTTTTGCATTTGACACCCTAATCCCGTAGATGAATCGTCATCTATTTGAAGAGACGAGGATACTCAGATCCAAACCACACCATCTCTCCCTAAGCAAGCATTTCGCAGAGCGCGTCCAAGAGAGGCCATTCCACCATGACCGACGGCCGAAGCCCCGCCCGCCGCCTCCCAAGCTCGAAGCCAGGGGACTGGGAAAAGTGTTCCATCCCTCACAGCAGCCTAATAGAGTTGCAAACCAAAGGGTTCCTTCCGCCCGCATACATGGTCCCCGTCTGATCCGGACTAGCCACTATAATGGTGGGGAGCAAGCGGAGAGATTCCCTAACCCTTCTCGGGGGGAGCGAGTATGCCTTGTCCCATATCTGCTAAGAGGCGTCGGGTTTCCAATCCACCCATTCCTCCGCGGGCTTCTGGAGTTCTACGGTCTCTAGTTGCATAATTTTACCCCCGCCTCTAAACTGCACATCGCGGGTTACGTCGCCCTTTGCGAGCTGTTCCTAGGCTGCGATGCTCACATCGAGCTATGGAAGACTCTATTCTGCCTCGTCCCCGGCAACCAGGAGGGATCTATATATCAAGTGGGCGGAGCCGAAATATGGCGCATTGCCCAGACCGGATACCTGTCCGGTACTCCGAAGAAGGCGTCTGAAGACTGGACCTCGGAGTGGTTTTATGTTGACGATGTTCCCCTCCCGGACCCAGTCCGGATGGGCCTTCCTGAGTTCGCCAATGCTCCACTGAAGAAACGCCAAAGCTGGCGCCCTCGGAGCCCCCAGGAGGAAGAAAACAGGGAAGTCTCTTATCTAATGAGCCGGATACAAACACTGGCCAAATCAGGATTGACAATAATCGAAGTTATGTCAATATGCATAATAAAGGGAGTGCAGCCACTTCAATATAGGGGAAAACCCATGTGGCACTTCAATGGAGAAGACGACGCCTCCCGCTGTGGTCGCAAAGGTCCGGACTCCGCCACATCTTTGGCGAAGATATTATCCGAATTGTACAAGGGAGAAGAAGAGGAGTTCCTCCACATTAAACCGCGGGATGGATTTTCCATGTACAACCCCCGAAGCTAGGTAAGTCGTTATTTGTTACTCAACTCTATTCGTTCTTACCCCCTCGACCGCCATTATTTATCTTGTCGCTTCAAAGCATGAGCTAAGGAGGGCCGTGAAAGGATTCAACAGTCCCTCTCCGCAGCCAGAGGACCCCGGCTTGGCTCTCGATCCTGGATCTGAAGAAGATCCAGACATATCCGTGGAATTCGTCGACGGGACTTTCTATCAGGCGAGCAGTGACGGCTCCTTAGTGACCACCATCGCGGATTATCCCGGACTGCTTCCCGTGTCCCACGTAAGTAATGTAGGAGTTCCAACCTTCCGAAAGAATTCCTTTGTTTTGCCGTACCTTAGGCTCACATGCCGTATTTTTATAGAAACGGTAGGCGGGACGTCACGCGGAACCCGCGGGGCCTTCTCAGCAAGAGACGCCTAAACGAGGTAGGCTTAAAAGGAAGGCGGTTAGGAGCGACACACAGGCACAGAGGTATTCGTCAAGCTTGCCCCGTGGTTCATTTGATCTTTTTGTCGAGGTGAGACGACTTTAATTACGTCCTGACAGGAAACGCCAAACCATGACCGGGGACCCTACCGGTCATGCCTCCAGCAGGTGAATTCCTGAACCGGATTCACGGGCAGAGGCAGACGTGGGGACAGTGCCAAACTGTCCTTCTGCGGAGGATACATATATGCTTTCTGCCACCAATTCGGAGGCGGAGAGCGCCATGAATCACCGCGCCAGCGGGCCGTACTCCGCGGTGGTATTTCTTCCGAAGAGGCTTTCAATGCCTTCAATTTCGGACACGCCTATATCCGCGCTGCTCAAGATAGACTTGCTAGAGCAACGGACCAATATGTGAAGGATGTACGGGTAAGAAAATTTAACAAGTATGTATAGTAGTAGCCCCTGAGACTTGAAATAGTTGGCACAACTGATTTAAGGATCATGAAATGCATAGGTTCTTGTGGAGAAGAATGCCCAGCTATCTCAGGAGCTGGAGGAGGGGAAGGCCCAAATGAAGGGTAACATAGCCAAACAAGAGGGATCCAAAAGTACTTCTGCGGGTAAGAATTTCTTCTACCAGTTTATGTGTTCGGCATAGTTTTAAAAATCTGACGAGAAGTTCGCCAGACAATCCCAGGGAAAATCCGAAGATTGCAGGAGATGATGAGCAACATCTGTGAAGTCAACTGAAGGTGGGAGAACGCTTGCTGACGAAGTCTATTGAGGAGAGGAATAAGCTGCAGGATGCCAATCTCCAACTGAGCGTCGAACTAAAAGATGTTCGGGGTCAGCTCGTGGACTCCGTGAAGGAGAACCAGAAGCTTCGACGCGGCATTCATAGTAAGTGCTTGAACGAACTATGGTATAGTTCGGCGAGGAGGCGTATTGACAGAGTTATGTCTGCAGGTATGTTGACGGGACGCCCTGAAGAGGAGATATCCGGCTCCGCAGGCGATATGCTACAAGAGCTTTCACAACTGCACGAACGAGCTCGGCAGGTGATGCAGGGTATTGCCCAGGCTTTGTGGCCGTCTGCTTCCTTGCCAAGAGGTATGAGCGTGCTTGCAGAGATGCTCAAAGGAGCACGGCGGCGCTTCCGATTATGGAAGATATCAGCTTGCCGGCAAGGTGCGAGGGAAGCATGGGCCATGGTGAAGACGCGATACGCCAAGGCTGACCCGAATCATATGGCCAAAGTCGGACCAATTGGGTCAGATGGACAAGAGATTCCTGTTAGTTTGGTTTATGACCAAGTAGCGTTAGCTGCAAAATATTCCCAACAGGATTGTAAGCTAGACAGGCTGTTGGATGGTATAGAGGAAGAGTACAGCCAGTCTATATAATTATGTAATTTGAATGAGCTCATGTACTCCCAAGCCGGATTGAAAATCATTTGTCATGGCGGACCTTTTCGCTTCAGCCCCCAGATCCGACAGTCCGGGGTGTATCCGAATACCCGCACAGTTATGACAAAATCGGGGTATGCATGGAAACCAGGCGTAGGGGTCATAAGTGCTTGAACATACAAGTACCCAACTAGTTATGTTATATTACATGGATAGTAAGAAACATCTTCCAGAGAGAATAGTTCCGTTAGGGGTTCCTTTCTCTGGGTGCGCATGCATCAATGTGCATGTCCAAACTGCGAACAGAAGCGCAGGAAACAAAACATCTGGGTATTTTCGTTGTTATGAACAAGGACATCTTTTGTTCACTGACCGAATATTCCCTTAAGAACGCTAGCTTTCGGCTTCACCCAGTCTGAGGTACACATCCGGCTCAACCGGCAGTAACAATCGCAGAGGTGCTCCCCTTATGCCCTAGGCGAATTAACGGGAACGTAGGTCATAAATACAAGAGCCAGGCAACCCAGCATGGCCAAAACTTAAGTCATATCGATGCATATAATGGTGAATAAAAGGCACATATGGAAAGAAGAATGCATATGTGGCTGGCAAGAAGCCATTAAAGTGGTTATATTTAGCTTCCGAATAGGAAGCCCCCAGGTAAACTGTGCACGCACAATGCGGCCGGAATGCTCAGGGCATCCATACAGCTAGAAGGCTGTAAAAAAGGAAAAAGGGGCGAGAAAGGAGGGGAGAGAACATAATTGAAGGGGCGGAGTTAAGGAGATGAACACTGGGTTCGGCGCTAGGCGTAGAATCTCCGGAGTCTGGCCGCATTCCATGGGTTTGGCTCGAGTCTGTTGTCAGATGCACTGCGCAGACGGTACGCTCCTCCGGTGAGAACTTTATAAATGATGAAGGGACCCTCCCACTTGGGTTTGAGCTTGTCCTTTTTCTTCTCAGGTAGGCGTAGGATGAGTTCACCAATGTTATAAGCTTTGGCCCATACTTCTCTGCTTTGATACCTTCGAGCCTGTTGCTGATAGAATGTGGATCGGGCTTTAGCGACATCATGCTCCTCCTCCAAAGCGTCTAAGTTGTCCTGCCGGTCTAACTCGGCTTACTTCTCTTCATACATGCGAACATGAGGTGAGTCTTGAATTATGTCGCAGGGCAGCACTGCCTCTGCGCCGTACACCATGAAAAATGGTGTGTATCCGATGGTGCGATTCGGCATGGTCCGTAGCCCCCAGAGTACAGAGTCGAGTTCTTCGACCCAATGTGTGAATGATTCCGTTAGGGATCGCACTAGTCTGGGTTTGATGGTGCTCATAATAAGACCATTTGCATGTTCGACCTAACCGTTTGTTTGGGGGTGATAGACAGAGGCGTAGTCGAGCTTAATGCCCATTTTGCCACACCAGCTTTCACCTCCTTGGCTGTAAAATTTGAACCGTTGTCAGTAATGATACTGTGGGGGATACAGTAACGGTGGACAACCTCGGATTTGAAGTCTATCACTGGTCCGGATTCGTCCGTTTTAACTGGTTTGGCTTCTATCCATTTGGTGAACTTGTCCACCATGACCAATAGATATTTTTTCTTATGGCTTCCCCCTTTAAGGGGTCCCACCATATCCAGCCCCCAGACCATGAAGGGCCAAGTTATGGGGATTGTTTGGAGAGCGGTAGGGGGCATATGGCTCTGATTTGCAAATAACTGGCAACCAATGCAATGTTGGACAAGGTCCTGTGCATCTGCTCGGGCCGTTGGCCAGTAGAATCCTGTCTGAAAGGCCTTTCTTGTGAGAGCTCGGGCTGCCATGTGGTGCCCTCCTAGTCCCGAATGGATTTCGGCTAAGAGCTGCCTCCCTTCCTCTCCGGAGATGCGTCGTTGGAGCACTCCGGTGGCGCTCTTCTTGTAGAGCTCTCCTTCGTGGACTTTGTAGGCTTTAGAGCGTCGCACGATACATCGTGCATCATTTTGGTCTTCGGGGAGCTCCTGCCTATTAAGGTAGGCCAAGAAGGGCTCGGTCCACGGGGCGATGACAGCCATTATTTCATGGGCCAAAGGTGTTGTTTCGGTGGCAGAACCTCCGATTATGTTAGAAGGTTCAGAATCTAGGGTTGTGTTCGGTGCCGGATTCATAGTGCCGGACTCCCCTTCCCATGTCACGGATGGCTTGAACAGCCTTTCCAGGAAGATATTATGTGGGACGGGGTCTCGTTTAGCGCTGATGTGGGCGAGGATATCAGCCGCTTGGTTATTTTCTCACACCACATGGTGGAATTCGAGCCCCTCGAACCGAGCTGACGTTTTTGGATCTTTGGCGTCGAAGTCTCCATTTATCTGAGATATTGCGAGGTTCGAGTCCCCGCGCACTTTGAGGCGTTGAATGCCCATGGAGACTGCCATCCAAAGACCATGCAACAGAGCCTCATATTCGGCTGCATTGTTGGAGTCTGTAAATAATATTTGGAGGACGTACTGCACTGTGTCTCCGGTGGGGTTTGTCATGACGACACCTTCTCCCAATCCGGCCAGCATTTTGGATCCGTCGAAATGCATGATCAAATTTGAGTACGCGCTGTACTATTTAGGGAGTTCGACCTCTGTCCATTCGGCGACGAAGTCAGCCAGTACTTGTGACTTAATGGCCCGTCGTGGTTTGTATGTTATGTCGAACGGAAGGAGCTCAATAGCCCATTTGGCAAATTGGCCTATTGCGTCGTGGTTATTTATTATGTCATTGAGTGGAACTTTGGAGGCCACCATGATCGAACACTCTTGATAGTAGTGTCGTAGTTTTCGGGATGCCATGAAGACCGCATACGCTATCTTTTGATAGTGCAGATACCGAGATTTGCATGGAGTGAGGATAGTGGACACATAATGTACCGACTTTTGGAGTGGGAACTTGTGTCCGTCTGCCTCTCATTCAACGACAAGCACTGCGCTCACAACTTGGTTAGTTGCGGCTATGTATAGCAGCACAGGTTCGCCAATATTTGGCGTGGTCAGGACTGGGTTGGTGGCCAATAGCACTTTTATTTTTTTCCAGTCCGGCCATGGCCGCTTCCGTCCACTCGAAGTGTTCGGTGCGTCTAAGAAGGCGATACAAGGGTAGTGCCTTTTCTCCCAAGCGGGAGATAAAGCGGCTTAAAGCAGCCACGCATCTATTCAATTTCTGGATCTGCTTGAGGTCTGTTGGGATAGCCAACTGTGACAGGGCTCGAATTTTTGCCGGATTTGCTTCAATTCCTCTATTGGAAACAATGAAGCCGAGCAATTTTCCAGAGGGTACTCCGAAGACACACTTCTCCAGGTTGAGCTTGATGTCGTATGTTCGGAGGTTATCGAACGTAAGCCTCAAGTCATCTATTAAGATTTCAACATGTCTTGTTTTGATGACCACGTCTTCTATGTAGGCCTCCACTGTCTTGCCGATTTGTTTTTCCAGGCATGTCTGAATCATGCGTTGATAGGTTGCGCCGGTGTTTTTGAGCACGAAGGGCATGGTGTTGAAACAGAAGGGGCCGTACGGGGTGATAAAAGATGTTGCAGCCTGGTCGGACTCCGCCATTTCTTTTGATGGTATCCAGAGTATGCGTCGAGGAAACACAATGAGTCGTGTCCTGCGGTGGCATCGATAATCTGGTCGATGCAGGGGAGGGGGAAGGGATCCTTAGGGCAAGCTTTATTGAGGTCTTTGAAATGAACACATAAGCGCCAGGATTTGTCATTTTTTGGTACCATTACCAAGTTTGCTAGCCAATCCGGATGCTTGATGTCTCTGATGAATCCGGCTTTGAGTAGCTTGGCTAGCTCTTCTCCCATGGATTGCCGCTTAGGCTCTGAGAAGCGCCTAAGAGTCTGCTTGAATGGCTTGTAGCCTTTTAGTATATTGAGGCTATGTTCGGCCAGCCTGAGTGGGACGCCCGGCATGTCTGAAGGGTGCTAGGGAAAAATATACCAATTTTCACGCAGGAAGTCTTGCAGTGCGGCGTCAATTGTAGGGTTCAGTTGTGTCCCTATGGAAGCTGTCTTCGAAGGGTCCGTTGGGTGGACCTGAAATTTGACTATCTCGTCCGCTGGCTTGAAGGAGGTGGATTTAGGTCACTTGTCGAGTATCATGTCGTCTCTGTCCACTGTTGCTCATAGCGTTGTTAGCTCTTCGGCCACGAGGGCTTCTGATAATGCCTCCAGGGCGAGTGCGGCAGTTTTATTTTCGGCGCAGAGTGCAACGTCCGGATCACTAGCTAGAGTTATGATTCCATTGGGCCCAGGCATTTTGAGCTTCATGTACCCGTAATGGGGTATAGCCTGAAAAGTCGTGAATGTGTCCCGCCCTAAGAGGGCGTGGTATCCGCTGCTGAACGAGGCTAGTTGGAATGTAATTTCTTCAGACCTGTAATTCTCCGACGTGCCGAATACCACATCTAGTGTGATTTTTCCCACGCATTGTGCCTCTTGACTAGAGATGATTCCCCTGAAGGTTGTGCTGCTTCGTTCAATGCGGCTTTTGTCAATTTCCATCTTCTGAAGGGTTTCCTCATAGATGAGGTTTAGGCCACTTCCGCCGTCCATGAGCACTTTAGTAAGCCTGAAGCCATCCACGATTGGGCTAAGGACCAAAGTGGCTAGTTCTCGGACTATCCGGAATTGGGGTTCATCACTGGCATTGTAGGTTATAGCCGTGTCGTTCCATGGGTTTATTGTTGCCACATGGCAAACTTCTGCGAGGCTACGTTGAGCTCGCTTTCGCCTATTATTTGAGGCGAAAGTCTCGAAGATTGTAAATACCGTATTGTTGTCTCCAGCGGGATGTTCTAGGAGGAGATCTTCACCGCTCTTTGCCACCTGCCGGAGTATCCAACATGCTCTAAGGCTATGTGTTGGCGTAGTATCCGGTGTGCTGTGACTCTTGTACGGCCTGTTTAGCCATTCTTCCAATATGGTTCCGCACCTTGCGGCAGGCTTTATTTTTTTGGTACTTGAATCGGGTGACTTATGAGAGTTTACTCTTTAAGTTCGGACTGGGGATTTGGCTAGAGCCGGATTATCCCAGAAACTTGTTTGGGTTTTCTAGGCACTTTCCATCACGCAGTACTTTTGCACTATGGCCGCTAAGTCAGCAAAGTGTACTATGTCACAGCGGCTTATGGCATTGAGAATCCCTTTGTCCATGCAATTTTTGTAAAATAGGGAGATTGCATCTACCTCGCGACAGTCCTTGACCTTGTTTATCACAAGGAGGAACCTGGCCCAGTAACGGTGTACTGTTTCTTGGGGCTCTTGTCTGATATGGGAAAGATATGATAGATCTGGGTGGGCAGGCGTATTTGAATCCGAATCCCGACCCGATTTAGGACCCAGGGCCAAAGAAGCCTCCGAGCTTAATGGCTCGGGTTCTGGGGCATTGCCCGATTTCTTCAACCCGACGCCCGATGTTGAGTCCGGGCCTGGGTCATGTCCTCCCGCGAGCAGGTGTCCGGCTCAGAGAGCTCGGAAATCCGGACATAGTTCATCCTCAAGGTAGAGGGAAAATTAAGGTGATGTTCTTGCACTACCGCTATCTTGTGGGTGATCGCCGGAGAGTGAATCTCCCTTTGGTCGGATTTAAGCCCGATCCGATCATAGTCCATAGCGACCCCCAGAGCGGCGATACGATCCAAGAGTTCGTTGAGGGAGGAGAGCTCCATTGGATCCATCTGTTCTGCAAATTCCGAATCAATGTGGAGGCTATTTTTAATGACCTGAGAAGTCATTGTCGGCGCGACAGCCGATCGGGCGGTCAAAACGAAGTCGCCCAGCCGGAGAGTTTGGTCTAAAGCCAGGGCTCCCCCGGAGGTGATGTTGTCCTTGACAACGAGGCGAGCCATCTAACCTTGTAGCGACGACACAGAGGAACTCTCAATGAGAGCACCAATGTCGGTGTCAAAACCGGCGGATCTTGGGTAGGGGGTCCCAAACTGTGCGTCTAAGGCTAATGGTAACAGGAGGCAGGGGACACAATGTTTACCCAAGTTCGGGCCCTCTTGATGGAGGTAATACCCTACTTCCTGCTTGATTGATCTTGATGATATAAGTGTTACAAGAGTGGATCTACCACGAGATCAGAGAGGCTACCCTAGAAGCTAGTCTATGGTATGATTGTTGATGATGATCGTTCTAAGTCCTACGGACTACACCCTTCGTTTTATATAGACACCGGAGGGGGCTAGGGTTACACAGGGTCAGTTTACAGAGAAGGAGATCTACATCCGAATCGCCAAGCTTACGTTCCACGCCAAGGAGAGTCCCATCCGGACACGAGATGAAGTCTTCTATCTTGTATCTTCATAGTCCAATAGTCCGGCCAAAGTATATAGTCCGGCTATCCGGATACCCCCTTATCCAGGACTCCCTTAGCGGGCGCGCACATTAGTGCAAGCACAAGCGCATGCGTTGGCAGGTGCATGAGCACCGGCACGGGCATGCGCGTCAGTGCACATGCAGGCGTAGGCGCTGGCAGGTGCACGGGCGTGTGAAAGTCGGCGGGGACCTCGTGGAACCCCGTGGCATCAAGCTCGGCGACAATGTGCGGCTCCCAGTCCATCAATGCCATGGGGATGGGCACTGCCGCAGTCGGGGCGACTTGAGCCGAATGGGAGCGCGGACAGGCGCGGCGTCTTCCCGCAAGGCCAGTTCAAGCTCGTCCCAAAGTGCCTTATGTTCTTGAGACTTCGGTTGGGTGTCTTCCTCATGAAACTGGAAGACTAAGGACAGACCATCGTGATGCGGCATGGCGTACGTTTAGGTCAGGCTGGTTGGAGGTAGACGACCGGAGAATCAGAGAGGAAAAGAAAAGATTTTAAATTGCGGTGTCGGCGACATTAAAAGTGGGAGCAGTTGGGATGAAGGTGGGCGGCGGAGCCTCGTCAAAGGCCTCGCCTCCTGGTAAGCCTGCACAATGGTCTGCTTGCACGCCTTCCTGTCAGCCGGTGCAGCGGTCTGCTTGCACACCACCCGTCGACTCACATGATTGCTCGGACGGCACCTACCGATGAGAAGCGAGACTCGTGGCGGCACGTAAATGCCCACGGTTTCAATAGTGAAAGCGTTCGCCTTAACGTAACAAGTCTTTGTTCCAAAATACCTTGGCTCTTCATTTGTGCAACTTGTCATAACCAGCTTGTCTCAAATTGAAGAAAACAATTACAAAGTAATATTTGTGCCATATCACGTGACCATGCTCAATTTCAAGAATCTATGGTCACTTTTGGATTTTCTGAAATTTAAGATCCAGGATTCAAAACAATATCATAACCTGCGTCATGCAATAAATTTTCAAGCCATGCATCTGTCCTGTTGTATTTCGTAAGAAAGGATTTGGTCAAACATTTTGCTTAGTTAGATTTCATACAAGTTATATATGCATAGTAAAAGAATGATCCCTCCGTACCAGTGCATTGTATGATATATTAACTCAAGTACTAGGCATGAACAAACGGGCTCAATTCTGTGCTCATCCTGGTGTAGTAGTAGTAGTACTAGGCAATGCAGTTGACGGGTGACCTTGGCGAGCGGCGACCGAGGGAATTGAACTGTGCTCGACACGGTAGGTAACGTTGTCTAGTTACTAAAGCATCCCTCGGTTGTTCATCGGTAGTCATTATGGACCGGGGACATGAGGGGAATTTCCTAGGGCTCGACTGGTTGGGGTTGCCTAATGTGCGTACCACGCACGCCACCAGAAGGAGACGAGCCCAGTTTTTTTTATAGGATCAACACAAGCCAAGGTCTGGCTGGTACGCCGTTGGGTCCTACCATACAAGAATACGAAAGGAACCTTTTAAATTGTCGAACGAATCTATGTGTATTACAATGCCTGTATTTTCCTTGCAAATACTAATCTTAACGTGGGAATTGATTTATGACGAGTTGTTGAATTAGAGTGAGTTTGTGATATAGTGATATCAACATGGATTTCACATTTCATGGTATCCCTAGTAAGTTTTTCAATGCAAATTCAAATTTAAAAGATGAACAATATGGAGGGGAGAAAACTTTGTATGTATCAACCATTTGACCCCCCCCCCCCACACACACACAGAGAGACACGAACACAACAACAATCCAATAAGTATAACGCATCTATTTTTACAAACCATGCATGTATGCCACGAATTCAAAAATACTCCTTCTGTTCCTAAATATTAGTCTTTTAGATATTTCAACAAGTGACTCTACAGAGCAAAATGAGTGAATCTACACTCTAAAATATGTCTATATACATCCGTATGTGCCAGTCCATTTGAAATATCTAAAAAGACTAACATTTAGGAACGAAGGGAGTAAAATGTAAGACATGCATGGTCCTCAATTCAATATTTAAAATGATCATGAAACTGAAACATGAATATTAAATCTAGCATAACAGTACATGCAAATGTTGTGTTTAGGCGGAGCTATGATTGTCAAGGGTCAACCCCTCGACCTTAGATAAAATTGTGAAGCTCTGTTTAGGGTTGTTTATATTATATTTGTCCCCACCCTCCCAGCCACCAATTGGTTGTGCACCCCTCACCCTGCTCCCCAGGAGAATATCATGTGCCCCCATACCTTAGATGCTATATGCCGATACGAGTTGCTTGGAGCTTCTAGATCTAAGATATAGCAGCTTACATGATGTCTTAATATTTTTACAGGACAGATGCCCTTGGATCCCATATCCTACGACTGAGGGAGTCCTGGATAAGGGGGTATCCGGACAGCCGCACTATGTACTTTGGCCGAACTGTTGGACTATGAAGGTACAAGATAGAAGACTTCGTCCCGTGTCCAGAAGGGACTCTCCTTGGCGTGGAAGGCAAGCTTGGTGATTCGGATGTAGATCTCCTTCTCTGTAAACCGACCCTGTGTAACCCTAGCCCCCTCCGGTGTCTATATAAACCGGAGGGTTTACTCCGTAGGACACATCAACAATCATACCATAGGCTAGCTTCTAGGGTTTAGCCTCTCTGATCTCGTGGTAGATCCACTCTTGTAATACTCATATCATCAAGATCAATCAAGCATGAAGTAGGGTATTACCTCCATCGAGAGGGCCCGAACCTGGGTAAACATCGTGTCCCCTGCCTCCTGTTACCATTAGCCTTAGACGCATAGTTTGGGACCCCCTACCCGAGATCCGCCGGTTTTGACACCGACATTCGTGCTTTCATTGAGAGTTCCTCTGTGTCATCGCTATAAGGCTTGATGGCTCGTCTCGTTGTTAAAGACAACATCACCTCCGGGGGAGCCCTGGCTTTAGGTCAAACTCTCCGGCTGGGCGGTTTCGTTATGACCGCCCGATCGGCTGTTGCGCCGATGATGACTTCTCAGGTCTTTAAAAATAGCCTTCACATTGATTCGGGATTTGCCAAACAGATGGACCCAATGGAGCTCTTCTCCCTCAATGAGCTCTTGGATCGCCTCGCCGCCCTGGGCGTCGCCACGGACTACGACCGGATCGGGCTTAAACCTGATCAAAGGGAGATTCACTCTCCACCGGTCACCCACGAGATAGCGGTAGTGGAAGAGCATCATCCTAATTCTCCCTCCACTTTGAGGATGAACTATGTCCGGATTTCTGAGCTCTCCGAGCCGGACACCCGCTCGCAGGAGGACATGACCCCAGTCCCGGACTCAGGATCGGGGGGCGGGCCGAAGAAATCAGGTAACGCCCCAGAACCCGAGCCGTTAAGCTCGGAAGCTTCTTTGCCCCTGGGTCCCAGATCGGATCGGGATTCGGATTCAAATACGCCCACCCACCCAGATTTATCGAATCTTTCCCATATCAGACAAGATCCCCAAGAAACAGTACGTCACTACTGGGCCAGATTCTTTCTTGTGATAAACAGGGTCAAGGACTATCGCGAGGCAGACGCAATCTCCCTCTTTTGCAAAAATGGCACGGACAAAGGAATTCTCAACGCTATAATTCGCCGTGACATAGTACACTTTGCTGACTTAGCGGCCATAGTACAAAAGTACTGCGCGATGGAAAGCGCCTAGAAAACCCAAACAAGCTTCTGGGACAATCCGGCTATAGCCAAATCTTCTGTCCGAACTAAAAGGGTAAACTCTCGTAAGTCACCTGATTCAAGTACCAAAAAAATAAAGCCCGCCGCAAGGCATGAAACCATATTGGAAGAATGGCTAAACGGGCCGTGCAAGATTCACAACACACCGGATACTACGCCAAGGCATAACCTTAGAGCATGTTGGATACTCCGGCAGGTAGCAAAGAGCGGCGAGGATCTCCTCTTAAAATATCCCGCCGGAGACAACAATACGGTATTTACAGTCTTTGAGACTTTCGCCTCAAATAATAGGCGAAAGCGAGCTCAACGTAGCCTCGCAGAAGTTTGCCATGTGGCAACAATAAACCCATGGAATGACACGGCTATAACCTACAACGCCAGTGACGAACCCCAACTCCGGACAGTCCGAGCACCAGCTGCTTTGGTCCTTAGCCCAATCATGGATGGCTTCAGTCTTACTAAAGTGCTCATGGACGGCGGAAGCAGACTAAACCTCATCTATGAGGAAACCCTTAACAAGATGGAAATTCACAAGAGCCGCATTGAACGAAGCAGCACGACCTTCAGGGGAATCATCCCTAGTCGAGAGGCACAATGCGCGGGAAAAATCACACTGGATGTGGTACTCGGCACGCCAGAGAATTACAGGTCCGAAGAAATTACATTCCAAGTAGCCCCGTTCAGCAACGGATAACACGCCCTCTTGGGGCGAGATACATTCACGAGTTTTCAGGCTATACCCCATTACGGGTACATGAAGCTCAAAATGCCTGGGCCCAACGGAATCATCACTCTAGCAAGTGATCCGAACGTTGCACTCCGTGCCGAAAATAAAATTGCCGCCCTCGCCCTGGAGGCATTATCAGAAGCCCTCACGGCCGAAGAACTGACAACACTGTGAGCAACAGTGGACAGAAACGATGTGATACTCGACAAGCGACCTAAGTCCACCTCCTTCAAGCCAGCGGGCGAGATAGTCAAATTCCAGGTCCACCCAACGGACCCTTCGAAGACAGCTTCCAGAGGGACACATCTGAACCCTATAATAGACGCTGCACTTGGAGACTTCCTGCATGAAAATTGGGATATTTTCACCTGGCACCCTTCAAACATGCCGGGCATCCCACGCAGGCTGGCCGAACACAACCTCAATATACTAAAAGGATACAAGCCATTCAAGCAGACTCTTAGGCGCTTCTCAGAGCCTAAGCGGCAAGCCATGGGAGAAGAGCTAGCCAAGCTACTCGAAGCCGGATTCATTAGAGACATCAAACATCCGGATTGGCTAGCAAACTTGGTAATGGTACCAAAAAAGGACAAATCCTAGCGCTTGTGTGTCAATTTCAAAGACCACAATAAAGCTTGCCCTAAGGATCCCTTCCCCCTCCCCCGCATTGATCAGATAATCGATGCCACCACAGGACATGACTCATTGTGTTTCCTCGACGCATACTCCGGATACCATCAAATAAAGATGGCGGAGTCCGACCAGGCTGCAACAGCCTTCATCACCCCGTACGACCCCTTCTGTTTCAACACCATGCCCTTCGGGCTCAAAAACGCCGGCGCAACCTATCAACGCATGATTCAGACATGCCTGGAAAAACAAATCGTCAAGACAGTAGAGGCCTACGCAGACCACGTGGTCATAAAAACAAGACACGTCGAAACTTTAATAGACGACTTGAGGCTTACGTTCGATAATCTCCGAACATACGACATCAAGCTCAACCCAGAGAAGTGTGTCTTTGGAGTACCCTCCGGAAAATTGCTCGGCTTCATCGTTTCCAATAGAGGAATTGAAGCCAATCCGGCAAAAATCCGAGCTCTGTCACAGTTGGCTATCCCAACAGACCTCAAGCAGATCCAGAAATTAACTGGATGTGTGGCTGCCTTAAGCCGCTTTATCTCCCGCTTAGGAGAAAAGGCACCCCCTGTATCGCCTTCTTCGACGCGCCGAACACTTCGAGTGGACGGATGCGGCCACGGCTGGACTGGAAGAAATAAAGGCACTCTTGGCCACCAACCCAGTCCTGACCGCGCCAAATCATTGGCGAACCCATGCTATTATACATAGCCGCAACAAACCAAGTTGTGAGCGCAGTGCTCGTCGTCGAACGAGAGGCAGGCGGACACAAGTTCCCGCTCCAAAAGCCGGTATACTACGTGTCCACTGTCCTCACTCCATGTAAATCTCGGTACCCGCACTATCAAAAGATAGCGTATGCGGTCTTCATGGCATCCTGGAAACTACGACACTACTTTCAAGAGTGTTCGATCACGGTGGCCTCCGAAGTTCCACTCAATGACATAATAAATAACCGCGACGCAACAGGCCGAATTGCTAAATGGGCTATTGAGCTCCTTCCGTTCGACATAACATACAAACCACGACGGGCCATTAAGTCGCAAGTACTGGCTGACTTCGTCGCCGAATGGACAGAAGCCGAACTCCCTAAAGAGTACGGCGCGTACTCAAATTGGATCATGCATTTCGACGGCTCCAAAATGCTGGCCGGATTAGGACGGGTGTCGTCCTGACATGCCCCACCAGAGACACGGTACAGTACGTCCTCCAAATATTATTCACAGACTCCAACAATGCAGACGAATACGAGGCTCTATTGCATGGTCTTCGGATGGCAGTCTCCATGGGCATTCAACGCCTCGAAGTGCGCGGGGACTCGAACCTCGCAATATCTCAGGTAAACGGAGACTTTGACGCCAAGGATCCAAAAATGGAGGCATATCGCAATGCCGGCCTCAAAATGTCATCTCAGTTCGAGGGGCTCGAATTCCACCATGTGGTTAGAGAAAATAACCAAGCGGCCGATATCCTCGCCCGCATCGGTGCTAGACGCGACCCCGTACCACCTAACATCTTCTTAGAAAGGTTGTTCAAACCGTCCATGGCATGGGAAGGGGAGTCCGGCACTATTAGTCTGGCTCCGAACCCCAGATTGTGGACCTTCTGACGTAATCGGAGGCTTTGCCACCGAAATAACATCTTCGGCCCACGAAATAATGGCTGTCATCGCCCTGTGGACCGAGCCCTTCTTGGCCTACCTTAATAGGCAAGAGCTCTCTGAGGACCAAAATGAGGCACGTTGTATTGTGCGACGCTCTAAAGCCTACAAAGTCCATGAAGGAGAACTCTACAAGAAGAGCGCCACCGAAGTGCTCCAACGATGCATCTCCGAAGAGGAAGGGAGGCAGCTCTTAGCCGAAATCCATTCCGGACTAGGCGGGCACCACGCGGCAGCCCGAGCTCTCGTAAGCAAGGCCTTTCGGACAGGATTCTACTGGCCGACAGCCCAGGCAGACGCACCGGACCTTGTCCAACATTGCGTTGGTTGCCAATTATTTTCCAATCAGAGCCATATGCCCCCTATCGCTCTCCAAATAATCCCCATAACTTGGCCCTTCACGGTCTGGGGGCTGGATATGGTGGGACCCCTTAAAGGGGGAAGCCATAAGAAAAAATACCTATTGGTCATGGTGGACAAGTTCACCAAATGGATTGAAGCCAAACCAGTTAAAACGGCCGAATCCGGACCAGTGATAGACTTCATATCGGAGGTTGTACACCGTTATGGTGTCCCCCACAGTATCATCACTGACAATGGCTCGAATTTTACAGCCGAGGAGGTGAAAGCCTGGTGTGGCAAAATGGGCATTAAGCTCGACTACGCCTCTGTCTATCACCCCCAAACAAACGATCAGGTCGAACATGCAAACGGTCTTATTATGAGCGGCATCAAACCCAGACTAGTGCGATCCTTGAATCAATCAGACATGCATTGGGTCGAGGAACTCGACTCCGTACTCTGGGGGCTGCGGACCACGCAGAATCGCACCACCGGATACACACCATTTTTCATGGTGTACGGCGCAGAAGCAGTGCTGCCCTGCGATATAATTCATGACTCACCTCGTGTGCGCATGTATGAAGAGAAGGAAGCCGAGCTAGACCGGCAGGATAACTTAGATTCTTTGGAGGAGGAACGTGATGTCGCTAAAGCCCATTCCGCATCCTATCAGCAACATACTCGAAGGTATCAAAGCAGAGAAGTACGGGCCAAAACTTACAACATTGGCGAACTCGTTCTACGCCTACCGGAGAAGAAGAAGGACAAGCTCAAACCCAAGTGGGAAGGCCCCTTCATCATTGATAAAGTTCTCACCGGAGGAGTGTACCGTCTGTGCAGTGCATCTGATAACAGACTCGAGCCGAACCCATGGAACTCGGCCAGACTCCGGAGATTCTACGCCTAGCACCGAACCCAGTGTTTGTCTCCTTAACAACGCCCCTCAATTATGTCCTCCTCCCTCCTTTCTTGCCTTTTTCCCTTTTTTTATATACAGCCTTAAAACTGTACAGATGCCCTGAGCACCCCGGCCGCATTATGTGCGCACACTATACCTGGGGGCTTCCTATTCGGAAGCTATATATATAACTACTTTACTGGCTTCTGGCCAGCCACATATGCATTTTTCTGTCCATATGTGCCTTTTCTTCACCATTATATGCATCGATATGACTTCAGTTTTGGCCATGCTGGGTTGCCTGGCTCCTGTATTTATGCCCTACGTTCTCGTTAATTTGGCTAGGGCATAAGGGGAGCACCTCTGTGATTGTTACTGCCAGTTGAGCCGGATGTGTACCTCAGACTGGGTGAAGCCGAAAGCTAGCATTCATAAGGAAATATTCGGTGAGTGAAGAAAAGATGTTCTCGTTCTTAACAACGAAAATACCCAGATGTTTTGTTTCTTGCGCTTCTGTTCACAGTTCGGACATGCACATCGATGCATGCGTACCCAGAGAAAGGAACCCCTAACGGAACTATTCTCTCTGGAAGATGTTTCTTACTATAAATGTAATATAACATAACTAGTTGGGTACTTGTTTGTTCAAGCACTTATGACCCCTACGCCTGGTTTCCACGCATACCCCGGTTTTTTCATTGCTGTGTGGGTATTCGGATACACCCTGGACTGTCGGATCTGGGGGCTGAAGTGGAAAGGTCCGCCATGACAAATGATTTTCAATCCGGCTAGAGAGTACATGAGCCCATTCAAAATTACATAATCATATAGACTGGTTGTACTCTTCCTCTATACCATCCAACAGGCTGTCTAGCTTACAATCCTGCTGGGAATACTTTACAGCTAATGCTACTTGATCATATACCAAACTAACGGGTATCTCTTGTCCATCTAGCCCAGCCGGTACGACTTCGGCCATATGGTTCAGGTCAGCCTTGGCGTATCGCGTCTTCACCATGGCCCAAGCTTCTCTCACACCTTGACTGCAGGCTGATATCTTCCATAATCGGAAGCGCCGCCGTGCTCCTTTGAGCATCTCTACAAGTTCGCCCATGCCTCCTGGAGGGAAGCGGACGGCCACAAAGCCTGGGCAATACCCCGCATCACCTGCCGAGCTCGTTCGTGCAATTGTGAAAGCTCTTGCAGCATATCACCTGCGAAACCGGGCATCTCTTCTTCAGGGCGCCCTGTCATCATACCTGCAGACATAACTCTATCAATACGCCTCCTCGCCGAACTATAACACAGTTTGTTCAAGCACTTACTATAAATGCTGTGTCGAAGCCTTCAGTTCTCCTTCACGGAGTCCGCGAGCTGAGCCCGAACATCTTTCAATTCGACGCTCAGTTGAAGATTAGCACCTTGCAACTTATTCTTCTCCTGAATAGACTGCGTCAGCAAGCGTTCGCCCGCCTTCAGCTGACCTTGCAGATGCAGCTCATTACCTCCCACAGCCTCCGGATTTCCTCCGGGATTATCTGCCGAATATTTCGTCAGATTTATACACCATGCCGAACACACAAACTGGTAGAAGGAATTTATTACCAGAAGAAATCTTTTTGGATCCCACTTGTTCGGCTACATTAGCCTTCATTTGAGCCTTACACTCCTCCAGCTCTTGAGACAGTTGGGCATTCTTCTCTACAAGAACCTATGCATTTAATGATCCTTAAATCAGTTGTGCCAACGGTTTCAAATCTCAGGGGCTACTACTACACATACCTATTAAAATTCTCTTACCCGTATATCCTTCACATACTAGTCTGTTGCTCTGGCAAGTCCATCTTTAGCAGTGCAGATATAGGCGTGTCTAGAATTGAAGGCGTTGAACGCCCCTTCAGAAAAAATACCACCGCGGAGTATGGCCCGTCGGCGCCGGTGATTCATGGCGCTCTCTACTTCTGTATTTGTGGCGGAAAGCATATCCGTATCCTCCGCAGGAGGACAGTTTGGCACTGTCCCCACATCAGCCTCCACCAGGGAATCCGGTCCAGGAATCTGGCTGCTGGAGGCATGGCCGGTAGGATCCTCGGACATAGGCTGGCGTTTCTTGACATGACGTAATTAAAGCCGTCACGTCTCTACAAATAGACTAAATAAATCACGGGGCAAGTTCAATGAATACCTCTGCGCATGTGTACCGCTCATGACCGCATTCCTATTAAGCCTACATTGTCTAGGCGCCTCTTGCTGAGAGGCCCCCGCGGGTTCCGCGCGACATCCCGACCGCTGTTTCTGTAAAAACACGGCGTGTGATCATAAGGTATGTCAAAACTAAGGAATCCTTTCGGAAGGTTGAAGCCCCGACATTACTTATATGCGACACGGGAAGCAGTCCGGGATAATCCGCGATGATGGCCACTAAAGAGCCGCCACTTCTTGCCTGATAAAAAGTCCCGTCGACGAATTCCATGGATATGTCCGGATCTTCTTCAAGTTCGGGGTCGAGAGCCCGGCCGGGATCCTCTGGCTGCGGGGAGGGGCTGTTGAACTCTTTCACGGCATTCCTTAGTTCCTGTTTTGAAACAAGGTAAATGATTGTGGCAAGGAGGGAAGGAACGATTAGAGTCGAGTAAAAAATGAGAACTTACCCAGCTTCAGGGGTTGTACATGGAAAATCCATCCCGCGGTTTAATGCGGAGGAACTGCTCTTCTTCTCCTTTTGTACAATTCGGATAGTATCCTCGCCAACGATGTGGCGGAGTCCGGACCTTTGTGACCGCAGCGGGAGGCATCGTCTTCTCCATTGAAGTGCCACATGGGTTTTCCCCTATATTGAAGTGGTTGCACTCCCCTTATTATACATATTGATATAACTTTGATTATTGTCAGTCCTGATTTGGTGAGGGTCTGTATCCGGCTCATCAGATAGAAGACTTCCCTGTTTTCTTCCTCCTGGGGGCTCCAAGGGCGCCAGCTTTGGCGTTTCTTCAGCGGAGTATTGGTGAACTCAAGAAGGCCCGTCCGGACTGGGTCCAGAAGGGGAACGTCATCAACATAAAACCACTCTGAGGGCCAGCCTTCGGACGCCTTCTTTGGAGTATAGGACAGGTATCCAGTCTGGGCGATGCGCCATATTTCGGCTCCGGCCACTTGATATATAGATCCCTCCTGGTTGCGGGGGACTACGCAACATAACCTCTTCCATAGCTCGAAATGAGCTTCGCAACCCAGGAACAGCTTGCAGAGGGCAACGTAGCCCGCAATGTGTAGTATGGAGGCGGGGGTAAGATTGTGCAACTAGAGACCATAGAACTCCAGGAGCCCGCGGAGGAATGGGTGGATTGGAAACCCGACGCCTCTTAGCAGATATGGGACAAGGCATACCCGCTCCCCCCGAGAAGGGTTAGGGAATCTCTCCGCTTGCTCCCCGCCATTATAGGTGGCCAGTCCGGATCGGACGGGGACCATGTATGCGGGCGGAAGGAACCCTTTGGTCTGCAGCTCTATTAGGCGGCTGTGATGGATGGAACACTTTTCCCAATCCCCTGGCTTCGAGCTGGGGGAGCGGCGGGCAGGGCTGCGGCGACTGGTCATGATGGGATGGCCTCTTTTGGGCGTGCTCTACGGAATGCTTGCTTGGGGGAAGATGGTGTGATTTGGATCTGAAGATCCCTGTCTCCTCAAATAGTCGGCTCATCTACGGGATCAGGGTGTCAAATGCAAAAATGCCCTGGCCCCTCGTCTTCGATCGACACATGGAGGTGGCCATTATTGAAGCACAGAAGCCGAGGAGTGCAACCTTACTGGGAGGCCGAACACTTTCGCCACGAGGGTGCACCGGATTTGGAGAAGAACCGGCCTTGCAATGCAGAAGACAATATGCTCGCCGGACTCATCGTCATTGAAACCTGGTTCAGGGGCTACTGAGGTAGTCCTGGATAAGGGGGTATCCGGACAGCCGGACTATGTACTTTGGCTGGACTGTTGGACTATGAAGGTACAAGATAGAAGACTTCGTCCCGTGTCCGGAAGGGACTCTCCTTGGCGTGAAAGGCAAGCTTGGCGATTCGAATGTAGATCTCCTTCTCTGTAAACCGACCCTGTGTAACCCTAGCCCTCTCCGGTGTCTATATAAACCAGAGGGTTTAGTCTGTAGGACACATCAACAATCATACCATAGGCTAGCTTCTAGGGTTTAGCCTCTTTGATCTCGTGGTAGATCCACTCTTGTAATACTCATATCATCAAGATCAATCAAGCAGGAAGTAGGGTATTACCTCCATCGAGAGGGCCCGAACCTGGGTAAACATCGTGTCCCCAGCCTCCTATTACCATTAGCCTTAGACGCACAGTTCGGGACCCCCTACCCGAGATCCGCCGGTTTTGACACCGACAACGACCTCGAAGCTCGTATCACCGTAGCATCTAAGATGAAGGAGGACATCATATTCTCCTGTATGTAAGAATATCATGTGCTACCACACCTTAGATGCTTTGGTGATACAAGCGCTTTGTAGCCGTTGGATTTGTGACCCAACACCTCCTCGGTGGTTCGAATATTTTTTTCCAGAAAAGCCCCCAAAGAGTTCGGCCACTGCTTACAAGCACAAAGACTGCTCAGATGCCATTGGATCTCAGATCAAACGGCCTCGAAGCTCGTATCACCGTAGCATCCAAGCTGCGAGAGCACCTTATGTTTTCTTGCACGGGAGAATATGAGGTGCTCCCGCACCGTAGATTCTATGGTGATACAAGTTCATGGAGATCTAACGACCCACAATAGGAGGTTTGAATGTTTTTGCAATATACGGCTGAGAGAGTTTGGGAATTGCGCAGAAAGTACAAGTACTATGCATGTGCCATCTGATCACTGATCATATGACCTAGATGCTCATATCACCATAGCGGGTAATTAAGCTATGGGGAGCACCTAATATGAGCAACGAGGAGCCGTTGGATCAAAGATGCAGTGGCACACACGAGGCCTGAATGTTTTGTTTGCAAAAAAACCTTTGGAGAGTTTGGAAATTGCGAATAATTACAAAGACTACTCCCAAGCCATTGGATCTCACTTCCAACGATGTAAAACTCGTACCACCATAGCATCTAAGCTGCAGGGTGGATGTGATATTCTATGCCGCTATCATTTTTGTTCATAAACTTACCAAATATGTGTAACTCATGTCGCTACTTGTCTAACCGCGCAAAGTGTTTGTTCAAAAAAACCATCCGACACTGAAATATCGAAACAACACATGGGAGTCCCACTTGTCATTAATCAAATTTGGACCTAAAACTAACAAATCTCAAAGACGAGATTCGAACTGACAACTTGGACTACAAAGCGTAAGTCGACAGCCTGAAATAACAATGGTTGTTGGCTTTTCCCATAACTTTATTTTATACAGTATTACGTTGAGTAGAGTAGAGGGAGTGCCTCGTCAACACATGCATGGCCGTTGACTCACTTACTAGTGGGTCCCAGGTCTATGATCTCTCTCTCTCCTCTCCATCGTCTAGCATTTGCATGGGCACACGCGAAGAGCAGCGCTAGCTTTTCATGGTGTTATTACAACTAAAAAAAGCTTGGAAAATAGAAGAATCGCCTAGAACAAGAGACGTTGTGGCTGGTCGAGACAGAGCTAACCACACCTATCCTCCGTGCCACGTTAGAATGATGAAGCTATGTGGCTAGTGGGGTGTTTTCGACCGACTGGCTGCTTCACAAGGTCGAACCATAGGTACTACATCTGATACAGTATATTTTTACACGCACATTTTCCTCCGTGCCGAGACGTGGCACACTCTACCGCGCAGTTTCGGGGTCCTCCCGGGTGGTGCACGCATATATTCTTCCTGACGTGGGACGCCCTACCGGGCATTTTCTGGGTCCTCCTCGGCCGTAGCACCGAAGCAAGTAAATGATTTGTCAAATCACGAAAGACCACCTTTCCCGTCGAGTACATTAGTGAAGCACAATGGCTAGCTAGTTGGGCTAGTTCGACCGATTAGCTAGGCCGCTGCCACATTTGTTTTTTCACCCCTTTTTTATCTACTTGCCGACAGGTACTTTAAATATCCACCGTGGTGTTGCTCTGGCGTTTGGGTGTGGCAGGATTTTTAATTTTTTGATTGATGGGAGCAGGCGCGGCAGCAATTAGTCACGATGACTCCCCCTGTAAAACCCACTGCTCCCTGATGTGAGAAGTCGTCGACTGGTGTTTTACCATGGTGAAAATCAAAAGATTCCCTGCTCCTCGGCTGGATCCCCCCGCCTTCCCGTAGATTGCATTGCCTTTCAGCTGTTTCGCCCCCTATCGGTGTCAAAACCGGCAGATCTCGGGTAGGGGGTCCCAAGCTGTGCGTCTTAGGATCAATGGTAACATGAACACGGGATTTTACCCAGCTCCGGGATCTCTTGATGAGATAATACCCTACATGCTGCCTAATTGACTATAATGAGTTTAGGGGTTACAAGAGTTGATCTACCTCGAGATCATATGTTGTGATCTAAACCCTAGAGGTATGATGAGTAATGTCATAATCTATCGACTAGCCTGGCATCGATTTATATAATGTACCATAGGCCAAGGATAACAAGAGTCCTAGCCGAATACGCCGGTGGGGAGGCGTCCTTGTCTTGATCACCAAGTCTTGTGGAATCTTCCTTGTATGTGGCAACTGTCCGAACTGGACTGCTTCCGAGCTCCAACCCGGAATGTATCCAAGCTCTAACGCCGGACTGTGCCCAAGCTCCAACGTCAGACTGTGCCCAAGCTCCAACGCCGGACTGTATCCGAGCTCCAACATCGGACTATATCCAAGATGTCATAGATCATCTGGGTTCAAAAAGTTGAAGGAGTTTAGCCGAGCTTAATGCCGGAAATGCCCTGTATGGAGCCAGCCACTGGCGCCCGAGCTTAATGCCGGACTGCTTCCGAGGTGGTGCACCACCCCTGACTGCGGGCTGATTTTTTGATTGGTGCAATTCATTCTCTGCCGAGATATATAGCCAGTAACCCTCAAGGTGTGTGCGTTGGTCTAAAGCCCGAGATGCACCTTAAGGAAAACATGAAACCGCAGATCCTAGTTGCCCCTGAGACTCAGGTCGATGCGCGAAATCGGCACGAGGATCTACTCCTTGCTCGGCAGCATACATAGGAATAGAAACGTGGTGTGCAAAGTCCTCGAGACTCAGGTTGGGTGCGGCTGACCAACCTGAGGATAATAATCTCCTCGAAAACTATATTGCACTTTAAATTTTCTGCATTGACATGCAATGCAGTAGCCCCCGAGACACTGGTCGAGTGGTGACACCAGATCAGGGGATCGATGTACCCCTTTAATCTTTGTAAATAATAAGCACGGAGCCCAGTAGCCCCCGAGCCTTAATGTGGGCACGGGTGGCCGAATTAAGGATCGATATCCAAAATAAAATCACAAATTATGTGTAATGATTTTATGTGTAATGATTCTATGTATCTAAGTTCATCGGAAGTAGTACTAGTTTTCTTCACTGTACATTAAATAAATAGTTTCGTTTCATACTTACACAATTTAAAACGATTGTTATGGAGAGAATAAGAAAACCACTCCACTATATATTAGTCGTATACACACGAGAGTACTATATGGACGCAGCTTCATTGACTTAGTGCACCTGCCTTTGGGTTTATGACAGGTGGGCCCAAAATGTGGCTGGCTCACCTGTCATACAGCCAAAAGCAGATGGAGTGAAGGCACCGGAGCTCAGTCCGTACTACATTAGTATATATATAAGCAGGAGCCTCAGTGCTTGTTCGCTAGGGTTTGCACTCTCCACACGCTCGCCGCAATACATATATGTTACACGCGGGAGGCTCAGCGTTCATTTGCTAGGATTTGCTATATTCACAGTCTCTCACCCTCTCTTCACCAGATCTAAACAAGACTGTGTTGGCCTCTTGTCTCTCCCCCCCCCCACAGCTGGTGAAGGAGGCGTCTGTATCCCGTCGCACCGGGAAGGGGAGGAGGTGCAGCGTTAACTCTATCGCCTTCGGTGAGGGAGGCAATCCACTACCGTCTGCGCTGTTCTATTTCACCCAGCGCCTGTGCGGTAGGGCCACCGACCCCTTCTTCCTCGCTGCCGTACATAGTGTGGGCAGATCCGGCCTCCCTCCGCACACCTTGACACATCCCGACGACCCTAAGGTATAAGTTTCTCTGAAACCGTCATTGCTCTAGCTGCATGTGGATCTTTTTTGATCTGTAGTCGAATCTAGGTCTTGGTTCAAAGAGGAAAGAAAGGTGTGGTGGGGTGGAGCATGAATCTAGGACATGGTTCAATGAGGAAAGGAGGGAGGAAAAGTAGTATAGACTGGCTATCCAGCCGCTTTGTTGGTCAAAAAGGGAAAAAGGGGGTAACTCAGTACACACATCTGTAAGGAACCGATCTCTTTGTTGAAAAGGAAAGAAGCTGGGAGGGGGTCGAGTAGTTTGTGCAGGACTAGATTTGCTTCCCTCACATAGGAAAAAAGTTCAAAGAGAACAAATATGGGACCAACACAGATATGCTTCTTGGCTACATACTCTGCATCACCCATTTATACATGTGGACGCACATGGTGCTAGCATGTCCCATACAACTATTTTGCTGTTGTTAATCTAAGAATGCCGACGAAAAATTGAAGTAATACCACTGGTAAAAGTAAATTACATTTTTTAACGAATGTTGTTTCAAGAGAGTTTCTCTGTTACTATGAATCAATGCAACCGTTTTAGAAATGCTACTATCCTACTTTGTTTTCCATCCAAGATAAGTTAGATTCTTCTTTCTGTCACCGTTTGTTTCATCCTCCTTTATCGGAAAGTAGTTGTTTCCTTTTTTGCCTCTGTCAAAATAGGGGTATCGATTCAACTTGTTGCTATTGCGACATTTTGCTTCGCTACTCAAAACACTTATGTTTTAAGAGTGTTTTGTGCAGTTCAACTTGAATGTCACACCGGTGACTTTGCTTAATTTTGGTGGAACTGCACAAAAGGAGATCCGAGATTTGTTTCCAGTGTTCCTGTCGAGTTGTTTCAAATCTTGGTCTCAACCACATGATATCTATTCAACTTGTTGCTATTGCGACATTTTGCTTCGCTACGTGAAACACTTTGCTTGATTTCAGTGTAACTGCACAAAAGGAGATTGGATTTCCCATTCATGTTAGCTGATTCGTATTTTATCCTGGTGTTCTCATGAAAGGTCAGTATAGGACTTCATCCACATGATTGTGCAGTGTGCTTTGAGATGTTGTGCTACCTGTATTGGTACTGTTTTAAATAAATGTTGAATTGAAGCTATTGTATTGCTGTCTTTTCCCATTAAGTAGTAAACAAAAATGGGACCAACCCAGACATGATGCTTGTTGCTTTGTTACAACAAACTCTGCATCACCCCCTTTATAAGTACATGGAAGCACATATTATTGTTGCGCCCACTCTCCCTGGAACTGTTTATGCTTTTCGTTAATCTAATGCCGCTGGTAAAATTAAGCAATGCCACTCTCAGAATTAATTAACTACTGAATCTTAGTTCAAAACTGGAACACTTGTAGGAATGGTACTAACCTGCTTTTTAGTTCTTTCTACATGTTTAACCAAGGTATTATTAAGATAATGTCTCTTTAAAAATGAATAAGTTGCATTGTTTTAGGAATGGTACTTTTCTGCTTTGTCGTTCTTTATACATGTTGAAACAATGCATTGTTAAGATAATGTCTCAGTCAATATGAATGAATCACACTGATGGAGAATTGCTACTCTCCTGCTTTGTTTCCCATTAAGACAAGTCATCAACCGTTATTTCTCAGTAATTGTTTCCCTTATACCTATTGTTGCTTACAGGGATACCAAAATTAAAGCTCGGTTTTATTCCGACTTCGATTTTAGTTGAACTGCACAAAAGGAGCCCAATGTGTCCAAGGAAAACTGCTGCGTTACTTGGTCCAGTTGGTCGTTCCACTTTGCAGAAAGAAGCAGTCACTGTTTGCGGTACATTACAGAAGGAATGACCGAGAAGCTTTACAGAGTATTATTAGACACCAGTGACATGACTAGTCTGCATAGACCATTGGCAATTTAACAACACGTGGAGTGCCCTGGGCAAAAAGTGCCCAAACAAGTACAAGAAGCTACGACAGGACACGATCATAGGCATTACATATTTTGAATGGGAAAAGCTTGTCAAAGTTTAATCTTTGATGTTAGCAAGAAGACGTTAGTTTAATATATTGGAACTGGAAAACCTTGTCAAAATTTGCTCATTGATGTTAGCCAGAAGACATGCATTTGATATTTTTGAGTGGGACGCCCCTGATGTGAGCAGCGTCGAGTGTTTTTTCCTATTCTTGTGTTCAGTTTACAAGTAAATAGTTACTCCGCTGAGATATTCCTGTGTTAAGAGTATGTTCTGATATTGTCTATGTAATGCCAGGCCTTGTGTTTGATTGCAAAGTAGAGCTTGGAATGTTGTGGCATGCGGCATCACGAGCTGTTCACCGTGCCTCATGAGAATAATGCTTTGTATTGTTTTGCATGTTGATCTAATGCCAGTGATTTTCTTGTTGAGAAGATCATCCTCTTCTGTTGTTTCCGTGCGTAAGAAGTTCATCGTCTGATGTTTCATTCATAGCCTATACGACATGTCGGGTAGGTTAGATGTGAAACCATATGATCTTCCGACCAACTCATGATATTAGGCCGTGATTGGATCGTCGTTTTCCAACCAAACCCGCTTGGAAAACTGACGCTTGTAAATTAAAGCAGATGGTCTCGGGCGAAGGCGCTTTGTTGGTCGATTTCGACTAGTAAAATATCGGAAGTACTTCACACACGATAAAAACGATGAACGACACTCGGACAATTGCTAATCCAGCCGTTAGCTGTTGTTTCAGCCTTGCCCATGGATGGCATGATACGCACGTCGTGCATGTATCGTCTGGTAATGTCGTCCATATAGCAGAGCTCGTAAAATATACACTGGTCTCTCAAATTACACGCGTAACCCGCCGGTTTTACTTACAGACCTCGGGCCTTCCAATGACGAGTAAATTACACTTGTATGTTAATACAGGTTTGAAATAAACCAGAGCTCCCAAGCGCGGCCTTACCATTTCATGCCCTCTTAGTTTCTCGAAGGTGCTCATAGGTGTCCGGTGATCTTCGCTTCCTGAATGAGCAGCGGGCGCTGTATCAGACCTCCGTAGGGCCCGCAAGGCCCTCTCCGTTGTCCTTCGAGTTGTTGTGCTCGCCGTGGCGCCGAGCATTGTTAACATGGTCAACGAACATGAGGATTCAGGAGATGACTTTATTTTGACTGGATGACACTAGGGACCCACTAGGGCCATAGTCGTACGTACGCAAGTGCCTCCTTATTATGTACAACTATATTTTTTTGCTTTCTACTGGTTTCCTGACATCACGGTCCCACACCATTGTCAACCTATGTAGTCAATATAAACGAGAGAATTGCACAAGGTGCGGCCGACAGCTCGGACAAAGTAGCTCGAGCAGTATTTGTGTTTTTGAGGCGTGAGCACTGCAGAGTTTTTCTTGGCGATGATTTCGTTGTTGTTCAGACGAGAGCAGGGTATTAACTGGGCGGGCTGTGGCCCATCTAGCCCAGGCCAGATATCCAGCCCAGATACTACTTTTTTCAAGATGAAAATGGCTAGCTCAGCTATACGTCTTTTTGAGGAATACCCAGGCAAGGTCAACTTGTTATTCTCCGACCCGCTGGGCTACAAATCTTTCCTAGGAGGGATGCATTAGGCTTAACAGGAAAATGGGCTTTAAAAATAATAAATGGGATGTAATTATAAAAACTGGACAGTAACTATAAAAAAATGCACCAAACACGAAATTAGTTTATAAAATATTATTTATGGATTTTGAAAATCTTAAATTTTCATTGTTGCGCGCGCAATGTTTCGTTGGATTTTTATGTAATACAAATTTATATTTAATCTGACTAGAAATTTCGAGATAAAAATATTTCGGATCCCATCAAAATGTGGGAAATTTTATTGAATTCTGTCTTCAACGGTTGGTTGAAATTATTAATCGTTGTCCTAGCTAGAAAATGGGTTGTACTTTTAACAAATTGTAAATGGGCTGTTGTAAATTCCATTAGAATTCAAAAATGGGTTGTACATTCTTACAAAACGCAAATGGGCTATAAGTTCTCTGCCACACACTTGTGGGCTTACTAAGTGACGCGTCCCCTAAAAAAATAAGTTGACGTGTATGCAAGGCTTTGTCAACTTATTATAGTCAACACACAGTTCTAGCAGCAGTGGCTGTTGGATATCTATGCAACGGATGTCATGCTTCTTCTTCAATCTCGGACATTCTTAGCTTCGGCCGCCCAAAAAATGATTCCTCCCCCTGACATCTGGGGCACACCGTTTCGGAGGCTGACCTGTGGGCCTACTAAGTTGGAGCGTACCAAGGGCTTTGTTAACTTAGTCAATATAAACGATTCTAGCTTCAGTGACTATACGATGTCCATCCAACGGCCGTAGTCCTTCTTCAACCTCTGGTCTTCTTGGTCCAGCCGCCCAAAGCAGCGCTGGCCTGCCGCCTGCTCCAGCCACCCGTGGCCGGCTGTGCTGTCGCGGAGGCCTCACCGCCCCCATACTACTCCCACCGCTGGCCAGGCCATCCCTCCACTCACCCACACCCCCTATTATTCTGCGGCGACGGCAGCCTCACACCGCAGCCGAACCAGTGAACCCTCGTACTCCTCTCCGCGCGGGCTTCCACTGCTGCGTCTTCCCCGGCTCCGCGTTGTCCCCTTCCTAGGTGTCGCCATCGTCCACCGACCTGGTGCTCTTGGCACAGCGTGGTCAACGTGGTCAACGACCAACTTCCATCGGAAGAGTACTGTACGTGGAGAGGCTGACAGCTGGGTCCACGGCGGCCGCAAGGAAGTGCCTCCTTATTACGCGCAAAATAATTATTCCTCCACCTGATAGCAGGGAACCACCGGACGGGCCACCTTATTTCGCGAAAAAAACGTTTCCCCCCTGACTGCTGGGACCCACCGGACGGGCCACCGTATTTCGCGAAAAAATGTTCCCCCCGCTGTCAGCTCGGACCCACCGGAAGTGCCTCTTTATTACACACAAAAAAATGAATACCCCCCTGCTAGCTGGGACTCACCTTGGTGGGAAGCTGACTTGTGGGCCTACTAAGTTAACGGGGACGGAGGGCTTTGTCTACTTAGTCAATATGAATGATTCTAGCTCCAGAGACAGTATGATGTCCATCCAATGGCCGTAATGCTTCTTCAACCTCTGGTCTTCTTGCTCCAGCCGCCCAAAGCAGCGCCGGTCGTGCCGCCTGCTCCTGCCTCCCGTGGCCGGCTGTGCTGCCGCGGAGGCCTCACCGCCCCCTACTATTCCCACCTTAGGCCAGGCCCTGCGGCGATGGCAGCCTCACACCGCAGCCGAACGAGTGAATACTCATACTCCTCTCCGCGTGGGCATCCACTACCGCGTCTTCACTGGCTCCGCGTCATCCCCTTCCTAGGCCTCGCCGTTGCCCACCGCCCTGGTGCTCTCGGTGTGGCGTGGTCAACGTGTTCAAGGAACAACTTCCATCGGACGTGGACTGTACGTTGAGAGGCTGATAGCTGGGTCCACGGCCGCAGCAAGGAAGTGCCTCCTTATTACGCGGAAAATAATGATTCCTCCACCTGACAGCGGGGACCCACCGGACGGGCCACCGTATTTCGCGAAAAAAAACGTTTCCCTCCTGACTGCTGGGACCACCCAGCTACACCTTCACAAGCAAGGAAGTGCGTCCGGGCAAAAAAACCAAAACGATTCGCCCCCCTGACTGTTGGGACCCACCAGCTACATCTTCGCAGGCAAGGAAGTGCCTGACAGTTGGGACCCACCTGGTGGAAGCGTACGTAGCGTTGTCATTCTGGTCGTGAACGTGTACGTACATACTGGTCGATGTAGAGGCGCGCACGTGTCGTAGTAGAGGCGCGCACGTAGCATGTACACGTACGTACAGCGGCGAGGGAGGAAGAAAGAAAATACGGCCACATACGTACATACGGGCAGGGTCTCAAACGCCTACTCGCGCATACGTACATGGCTGGGTCGGAATGGAGAAACAGCGTCGTCGTCGTCTTCATGGGGAGCCAACCGGCTGGGACGGAACAGAATGTGTGGTCGTGTTCATCGGGAAGGCTTGGCGGAATAGGCGATGGAAACGAGGCCTGGCGTACCGCAAAATGGAGGAAATGGACCTCCTACATTCAGAACAGGGTCATGTTGATCGGGAGGGGTGTGGCGTACCGCAAAACAAAGGAAACGGACCTCCTGCGGTCGAAACGGGGGTCCTGTTGATCAGGAGGGGTGTGGCGTATCGCAAAACGGAGGAAACTGACCTCCTACGGACAAAATGGGGGTCCTGTTGATCAGGAGGGGTGTGGTGTACTGCAAAACGGAGGAAACGGACATCCTATGTTTGAAACGGGGGTCCTGTTGATCGGGAGGGGTGTGGCGTACCGCAAAACAGACGAAACGGACCTCCTACGGTCGAAACGGGGGTCCTGTTCATCGGGAGGGGTGTGGCGTACCGCAAAACGGGACTCCACGGGATACTGTTCATCTCCACCGTCGACCTCCTCCATCCTCCACGGGCTCCTGTTCATCCAGCCTCCACCACGTGCTACTCCACCGGCTACTAGTCAACCACCCCTCCACCGTCTACTGTTCATCCAGCCCTCTACCATCTACTGTTCATCCAGTCCTCCACACCACAGGGTCCTGTTCAATCACCCCTCCACGGCCACCCCTCCACCGTCTACTGTTCATCCAGCCCTCCACACCACGGGGTCCTGTTTATCCAGAGGCAATGCCACCACTCACTGTTCATCCAACCCCCCCCCCACCGCAACGCTCACTGTTCATCCAATCGATCGGCTTCAGTTAGCAGTAGTAGCGAAGGAATCGCTCCATCGGGTTCAGTTAACAGCCATGGATCGATCGCTCGGGTTCAGTTAGAGCCCAACGCCTCACTCGGGTTCAGTTAGAGCCAACGCCTCGCACACACGCGCGTACATGTACGAGAGAGACGCGCATCGCTCGGCCCCCGACCTCCCACCGTAATTGGCAACTACCCGAAATTTTCCTCCCCCGTGCTTCTACCTCGATTTTTTCCATCATGGACGGCCCAAAGAATGTCTTGCAGCTGCGTCTCCGGCCCGCCCAGGACGAAAAGCCCATTTTCTGTCATGATTTTTTGTCATAGAAGTAGGAGCCCACCACATCTATGATGATACCGGGTTTTGTCATAATTATCTTCATAGAAGTGTCATATGTATGACAGAAAAAATTCGTTCGGCCCAAAATGTCACGGATGTGTCTTTTTTTTGTAGTGGGTGTAGGATTTTGAGATGAGCATCACTTGGAAATTAGTTTCCTTAGTATTACCTTGACCCCCTTTAATAGTACGGTGTTTCCTATGACTGAAGAAGGAGAAAAAGAAACTATGAAAACAAAAGTCTTCATGCTTCAAATTCCTTGCATGAATATCGAAGTCTTCAAGGTCACACCAATTTCTTCACTTTCAAAGTCTTCAGGAGAACCAAAGTCTTCAGTCGAATACATTCATTTTTAGGGGTCGACTTTATCTGTAAATATCAAACTCCTCATTGACTTATAGGGCCTGTGTACACTCACAAACAAATTAGTCCCTTAACCTATAAGTCCTCAATACACCAAAATCACTAAGGGGCACTAGATGCACTTACAATCTGTGTGCCAAATATATGTTGATGACATTATTTTTGGTTGTACTAACCAACGTTATAGTGATGAATTTTCCTACATGATGAGTGAGGAATATCAAATGTCTATGATGGGAGAATTGAAATTCTTTTTAGGTCTTCAAATTCATCAACAATACAATGGCATATTCATATCTCAGGAGAAAAACCTCAAGGATGTATTGAGGAAATTCGGCATGCAAGACTGCAAAGGCGTCAAAATCCCTATGCCCACAAATGGCCATCTATGCATTGATAAAAAATGGTAAAGACTTCAATCAAAAGGTATACCACTCCATGATTGGCTCTTTATTGTACGTATGTGCATCTAGGCCGGATATAATGCTTAGTGTTTGCATGTGTGTCCGATTTCAAGCTACACCGAAGGAATCACACCATAAGGCTGTGAAGCATATTCTTCGATATCTAGCTCACACACCAACACTTGGATTATGGTATCCCAAGGGCTCCTCATTTGATCTCATTGGATATTCAGACTGTGACTATGCTGGTGATCATGTGGACCGCAAGTCAACGTCAGGCACATGTCACTTCCTTGGACGATCCTTGGTATGTTGGTTTTCGAAGAAACAGAACTGCATATCACCCTCTACTACTGAAGCTGAATACATTACTGCTGGATCCTGCTGTGCTCAATTGCTATGGATGAAGCAAACTCTCAAGGATTATGGCATCAATGTGGAGAATGTACCACTCTACTGCGACAATGAGAGTGCCATCAAGATTGGTCACAACCCAGTTCATCACTCAAAGACAAAGCACATCCAGATTCATCATCATTTTCTTCATGACCATGTGTTGAAGGGCGACATCTCCAGCGACCATGCAAGTACTGAAGAGCAGTTGGCCGATATCTTCACAAAGCCCTTGGATTAGAAGAGAATTAGCAAGTTGCGGTGTGAGCTAAATATCCTAGAATCTTCGAATGATCTTTGAAAAGGACACACATCCTAACACTTATGCTGACTTGATGACTTAGATGTGCAACACACGAAGTAACGTTTTTCTTGAATCAAGGAAGACTAACCCTCTAAGTGTGAAGAAATTAATGAAGAAATTGATTCTCAGAACTAAAAGTGCTGGTTATCGACTAGAGGGGGGTGAATAGGCGATTTTTATCAAAGTATTCAAAACATGGGAGTTTCGAAGACAAACAGTAGAAACAACACTATTCGTATGCAGCGGAAGGTAGACTACACTAGACAAGCCATAGTCAAGTATTCAATGAAGTGAAAGCACGAAGACTATTAGCAGCTAGGTAGTAAGGATAAGAAAGGAAGATAGTGCGAAGCCAATCAGGATAAGAAGTCACGCAATGAAGTCAAACAGATAAATGCAAGCAGGCAATGACTTCACGAAGACAAACGGTAAGTAAAGAGAAGTGAGAGATAAAACCAGTGACTTCAGAAGGACAGGGGTTTGTTCGACCAGTTCCAGTTGCTGTGACAACTATACGTCTGGTTAGGGAAGCTGAGATTTAACCCAGAAGACCGCGTCTTCACCATATTCCCCTTGAGCTAAGGACTCTCAGTCCCCGCCCAATCACTCTGGTAAGTCTTGAAGGTAGACTCCCAAACCTTCACAGACTTTGTTCACCGGCAATCCACAATGACTCTTGGATGCTCAGAACGTGACGCCTAACCGGCTGGAGGATTCACAGTCCTCAAGTGAAATAAGTCTTCAGATCACGCGGACAGAAAGACTTAAGTGATGCCAAACACTCTTTGGGCTCTGGGTGGTTTGGGCTTTGTCCTCGCAAAGATTCTCTCTCAAAAGCTTCGGAGGTGGGTTGCTCTCAAACGACAAAAGCCGTATCTAACTCTGAGCAGCCACCAATTTATGGTGTAGGGGGTGGGCTATTTATAGCCACTGGGCAACCCGACCTGATTTGTCCGAAATGACCTTGGGTCACTAAGGAACTGACACGTGTTGCAATGGTCAGATTTCAAACACATGCGGCAGCTTGACTTGGGCTACAAGTAAAGCTGACTCATTCGACTCTGGATAAGATTTGCTCTTGTTGTCTTCGCTCGAAGACATAGGATTTGGTTGAGCATCACTTCAGTCACTCTGACTTTGTTCACTTGGACCCCACTTAACAGTGTGGTGGTTCCTATGACTCAACAAAGAAGAAAAGAAACAACAAAACAGCTAAGTCTTCGTGCTCCATAGTCTTCAGACATTGTCTTCTCATGTCATAGTCTTCAACGTGATTAGCTTCACAGACCACCATTATCTTCAATGTCTTCACACATTTTTAGGGGTCATCTCCGGTAGGTAAACTGAATCAATGAGGTACTACTACCTGGGTTATCCTGCAATTCTCACAAACACATTACTACCTCAACCAGGTTTGTCGTCAATACTCCAAAACCAACTAGGGGTGGCACTAGATGCACTTACAATCTCCCCCTTTTTGGTGATTGATGACAAACTAGTTGAAGTTTTCAACGGGGATAAAGGTATGTGAAATTGTAAAGTATTAAGGCATTGTCTTCATAAGTGGCAAAAGGCTCCCCCTGAAGATGTGCATATAAATTTTTTGTGTTGGAATGCAAATGCACATGGCAGGTTGTACTTGTGGAGATCCTCCTTACTTATGAAGACAATACATCGTTCATGAACATATATTCAAGGGAAAATGACATGCATAATGAAAGATGGGCGTCTGCAAAATGACTTCATGCGGGATTTATCATCGCTAATGCGGAATTTATCGTCGCATCACAGAATATCAGAGAAAGTAGCAGACGACCAACAAGTTTAAGTGTTACAACTCAAAGAACCAAATGTATCAAAACGAGAGTTGTAAACACTAGGCAAAAGTATAGCAACCACCCATATGGACCCGCTTGAAGACTATCAACATATGCTTCTCCCCCTTTTGTCAGTAACGACCAAAAAGGTTTGAAGACATAGTTGCTACTCGTTCCCATGAGGAGTAGGTGAAGCAGCAGAGTCGTCGTTGAGGTTTGGTGGTGCAGAAGAACTTGGTGCAGTGTCGAGACGCGCTGAGGTTGGAGGTGGTGAAGTAGCATCATTGGCGTCATCAAGAACTCTGGCATGTACAGTGGCTGCGGACGAAGAGTACTCTGAATCTTCAAGAGATGGGGTTCGACGTAAAACAGCATTCCTGGGAGGAGTGGAGTCAAACTTGAATCTTTCGATGAAGCCATCGTCTTGGAGATCAGCTTCAGCACTGAGCAGTGTCAAATTCTTCCAAGTCCTCCGACAGGTTTCATGAGTGACAAAGGCGTTCTTGGTGGCAAGATTGCGAATGCGATTGACATCCACCAAGAGGCTTTGCATTTGACGTTTCAGCCAGAAATGATGCTTGTCATGTTTTTGATGTAAGGCCACAAGAAGCTCTCGGTCATTGAGCACACAGGATCGCTTGCGAGTCCTTGGAGCAATGGCGCTCTCTGTGGCTTCAGTACGTGCACGGCGAGTGTTGCCGGCCAAAGGATAGACACGAGAAGTAGCCTGAACACCTTCAACATCCTGAGAGAAACTCTGACGATCGATATTGTGAATATATATCGCCTCCTTGGCAGGCTCTTGATAGATGGCTTCGACTGACATATCAACCTCTAGCAGGAATATAAGATGATTGCGTGCAGAGGGCTGATAGTTAATTGCGGATTGAGATTTGATCAGACGCATAATCCACGGAGCATAAAATTTCAAGCCAAAGATGTCAGAGCCAGATGCAGCAAACTGACGAATGAAGAAATCCTAAGCATTGAAGCTTTTGCCATTGAGAATGTAAAAGACCAATGTATTCATTGCACCTTCAAGCCTTGCTGAGGAGGAATGCCCTTTGATGGGCCATAGAGTTCGCCTTATGATATGATAGATGGTTCGGGGCAGATACTCTAGGTCTTCAACAAAGAATTCCTTTGGATATTCAGCGTCATGTGGCAGTGGCTTCATCATGCTCAGCATTTGGCTCATGTTGGGCTCTGGCTTCTGAAAGATACTTTCCAATGCATTACGGTGAAGCTGACAACCAGGTTCATAGAGTTCACCTGGAGTGGACAGGCCAGTAAGCTCAATGAGGTCAAAGGCTTTGGCTTCATGATGGACATTGCCCGTCATCCACTCAAGGACCCATGTCTTCGGATCCCTGTTGTAGCCGCGAATGTGGAGAGTGGCATAAAACTGGAGCACAAGCTCTTCATTCCAATGCTCCTTATCAGTGACAAACTGCAGCAGTCCTGCATCTTGAAAATAGTCAAGTGCTTCTTCTAGGCATGGCAGCCCAGCAATAGCTTCGGAATCCAGACGCATATGAGGAAATATGTGCTCTTGGTTGTACAGAATGCAAGAGTAATAGTTGTGTTGCTGATAACTCCAGAACCTATCAGATGATATTCTTGGCTTGGAGTATGGGTTCTTGGCACTGTCAAAGAAGGTGTTGTGTGCAATGAAGCCATTTACATTGAATGAGCCTAGTGCAGATGTAGTACCTGGAAACCTCGGCAACCTGGGATTTGGCTTCTGAACCTGAGGCCTGTGCTCCACATGATAATCAAACTGGGGACTAGGAGCAGGCGAAGGAATCAGAATGGGTCATCTGACGTGAACAAGTTCGCCTTGATAGAATGCATGCTCAATAGTGTGTGGCCTTGGTGGCGGTACAGGAGCAGAGGCATTAGCAGAGGCGTCAGGCTGCACATTGGTTGCAGGTGCAGCATTGGCTTCATTCACAGTGTTGACTTGAGGCGCCACATTAGCTCCAGTCATGACAAGGTCATTGGCTTCGGTGGCGTTGTTGGTGGCCGCCTTAGTATTCTCAACCTCCACTTGAGTAGCTGGAGGGTCGGGCATGGACACATTCTCCTCGAGAATATCTTCTTCTTGATTGGTGGGGGGTGTGGCAACATGTTCTTCTTGTCTTTCATCGGCTGCTGCAGCCGGAATCTCTTCAGAAGCATTATCTTCGGACACACGAACCATCACAGAAGGATTGTCTTCAGGGAACACTTGACATGCCACTGAGTTGGACTGGTGGGAATCCTCTTCTATGATGGTTGTCATGGAGACCGATGGCCTCTGGCCTTTGCAAAGCCGTTGAAACACGGGCGATGCTTTCGGTGATGGTGTGGTCTCCATGTAATTGTCGTCATTGACAATTGGACTGGGACCTTGCGTTGGTGAAGGACAGGGTGTACTTGGTGAGTCTTGAACTGGGGTTGCTGGTTGGGGGCGATCAGCCTATGAGGCATCCTGTGAGATTGGCGTCAAAGGACGACCAATGCTAATGGGTTCGCTGTTCGTGAGAACAGTCGATGATACCGTGGGGCGCTGGATTTGAGGAAGGACTTCATCATAAACAACATTGTCTTGGGGACCAATGTCTTCAGTCACGATGGGGTCAACGACTAGAACTTCTTGAGCTTCAAGAGCCTCTGTGGAAGCAGGCTCATGAACAATCAACTAATGCTCTTGATTTTCAGATGCACGGGAGCAATAGCAATGGGCTCGAGAACAAGGGGCTCTCTGGGAGCTTCAGTTGGGGCCACAACAGATTTCTTCTTGGCAGCCATCTTGGGGTCAATGGCTGGACGCCCAAGAGCCTTGCGCTTTTCAGCTTCATTGTAAGCTTGAACACACTTGGCAGCAAGATTCTTCATACATTCTCTTGAGCCTTTGGCTTCTTCACGCTTCTTGCGAAACGCCTCCTTGAGGTCATTCAACATCAGTTTGAATTTCTGAACATCAGCCACACTAAGCTTGGCCACATGCTTCTTGAACTGCTCTTTCTCAAAATCAATTTTGTTTTTGAGTTCGACAATCTTCTGAGCCAGAGCCAGCTCAGGAGCAATGGCGCCTTGGAAGGCGACGCTGATGCCAATCGGAAGTTGAAGATCATCAAAGCTGAGATCTGGGTTGTCAAACCGTTCATCAATGAAGTTTTCTAGGATAGTTACATCAAAGAGGGGCAGATCATTGAAGATCTCCGCCTCTTTCTTGCTCTTTATCAGCTGTTCAAGGGCATCCTCACCAAACTCGTCATCTGACGACAGATCAATAGCTTCAGATTCGTTCCTTAGAACGGTAGCTGGTGTCAATGCTTGACTGGACCTCTGAGCAATTCTCTTTTGAGGCTTCTCATTCCGTTTGGAGACACGAGAGTGATCTTCAGAGGTGTTACTTGGAGCAGGAGGGGCAGTTGCCAATGGCTTCACTCGAGAAGCTTTTGGTGCAGCAGTTGGTTTAGAAGCCTTGGCTTTCTTCTGCTTCAGCGGCTTAGGAGGAGGAGCAGGTGCATCATCAGTGTCAGCATCATCATCAAAATGATCCACATTTGCACCTTGAACGGCAATGTGCGTGAGGAGACCTTCGAAGTTGTAGAAGGGACCGATCCTGTTTTCATTGGTTTCACGGGTTCCATCTTCCCATGGAGAAGAAGGACCAGGGTTGAAGTCAAGTCTGAATGCCTTCTTATTCTTCACAGCATAGGCTTTTGCGAACTGATAGTTGCGCTTGAAGAGATTGTCTTCGCGACACCATAGCAAAGAAGAGGGGTCAGCATTCTCTGGCTCTGGTCCGCGAACCATGCATGGATAGAAGCCTTTCTCAATGGCTTCAGTTTGGGTTTTGGGTTGAATATTTTTGTACAGTATATCTCCCCAGGGTCGCTTGATGGCATTTTTCTCTGCATACTCTTCAGTGACAAAATGATACTTGAACCATTCCTCAGCCCAGTATCTTCGAATCCATTGGATTCGATTCTTGCGTCCAGTATAGGTTTCCTCTGGGTCTATTTTGTACAACTCATGCAAATCGGAGGCAAATCCTTGGAAGTGTTCCCACGACGCTTTCTGCCACCCTTTCTTGCTGGTTTCTCAGTAGCCATGAAGCTTAACCTGAAAGGCTTCAGAACTTGCAAAGGCTTCTTGCGGCTAGTCAGACAAGAACTTGCTTCAGGAGAATTTATACGATTCTGTAAGAACTCTGCAAATGAATGCAGACTATGAGAACCAAGGGATTCTCCCACGGACATGTACCTGTGACAGCATTAGAGATGCGAGGGAAGGGGAAGAGGTCATATGCATTCTCAAGGATTTTGAAGATAAATCAGTTTGAAGACATTGACCTCATATCGCGAAGACATTCACTTATTTGATGAGAGTTGATTCCAGATTTGTATGAATCCAAGAATAAGTACAAGTGAGGAATCTAACTTGTAGTGAAGCATAAGTGAACAGACTAGGCACAGTATGAGATGCAGAAAAAGACAGATTCAACTTTGGAGATGTAGAAACTACTTTTGGTAAGGAAGGGATGAATCTATCAGATCAAAAGACGGTAAAAAGTGAGTTTTAATTACCACAAGAAGAACTGCTAGACGGAAGGGGAAGTTGAGGCGAGCAGTTCAATCTCCGTGCCCTAACTTGGCGAACGAGAGACACCTACGGCAGCGGCGGAGAAGATGAGGTCCGCGGCCGGCATGAGGACAGCGTTGGAGAAGTCGCGGCAGCTAAGCGCTTCGTCGCCAGCGTCATCGAGAGCTAGCGGTGGCGCTAGGGTTTTCGGGAGGTGGCGAGGTGGAAGAAGAATTTTTGACCGTGATGAGATGGTATTTATAAGGAAAGGGACAGCACGGTGAATTACGCAGGTGCCCCTGGCGATTCGCATTTGAAGGACACGTGGCAAGCATGCAACTCCTTGGTAGTTGTTCCATGTTCCCACGCACGCCTGGATTGTCGGGGTGGTCGTTCCGAATTCTTCGGATTTCAGGCAATAAAGATAGAGCATTAAAACAGATATAAATGTTTGTCAGATTGACTTGAACTAACAAGGTCTCAGTGAAGACAATCAACAGTTTTCAATAGAATGCATATGATTTGGACATGTAGAGTTGAGGTAGAAGCATAGATAGGTTGGGGTCCGATCACATTCACTTAGATCAAAAGATTCAACAAGAAGTCATAGCTATAAGTGAATGTTGTGGAGGACAGAACATAAGTATACTACGTATAAGGCCAAATCAACCACATGAAGATAAACTTGAATATAAGCCAAGGATGAAGACAAATCAATTATGAAGACTTCGCAAACATAACACCAAGAGAAACACTTCAAACAAAAGTTTGGTGGCGGTGTTACCCACCGTATAGGAAGTATTACACCCAGACACGGCGCACAATTATTGTGGCGCTCCGAAGTCAAATTCCGCATTAATGTATTCACACTTAGAGTGTATGTCTTCATTGATTGAAGATATACGTTACTTTGTGTGTTGCACATCTAAGTCATCAAAATGCATAAGTGTTAGGATGTGTGTCCCAATTCACAGGACATTAGAGGATTCCAAGATATTTAGCTCACACCGCAACTTGCAAAACCTTTTCTCATCCAAGGGCTTTGTGAAGATATCAACCAATTGCTCTTCAGTGTTGACTTGAATGATATCAATATCTTCCTTCATGACATGATCTCTGAGAAAGTGATGACGAATCTCAATCTGCTTTGTCTTTGAGTGTTGAACTGGGTTGTTGGCAATCTTGATGCACTCTCATTGTCGCAGTAGAGAGGCACATTCTTCAGGTGTATACCATAGTCCTTGAGAGTTTGCTTCATCCAGAGAAGTTGAGCACAGCAAGATCCAGCAGCAATGTATTCGAATTCAGCAGTGGAGAGAGATACATGGTTCTGCTTCTTTGAAGACCAACAGACAAGTGATCGTCCCAGACAGTGACATGTACCTGATGTGGACTTGCGATCAACCTTGTCACCAGCATAATCAGCATCTGAGAAATCCAACTAGATCAAACTTTGAGCCCTTTGGATACCATAATCCTAGTGTTGGGGTGTAAGCCAAATATCGAAGAATTCGCTTCACAGCTAAGTGATGCGATTCCTTTGGTGCCGCTTGGAATCTGGCACACATGCAAACACTAAGCATTATATTTGGCCTAGATGCACATAACTAAAGTAAAGAACCAATCATGGAGCGATATACCTTTTGATCGAACTCTTTACCATTGGCGTCCGGGACTCAGATGACTTTTGGTTGGCATTGGCGTCGCGTATCCTTTGTAGTCTTGCATTCCAAACTTCTTCAGGCAATCTTTGAGATATTTTTCTTGAGAGATAAAGATGACGTTGCATTGCTGACGGATTTGGAGACCCAGAAAGAACTTCAGTTCACCCATCATGGACATCTGATATTGCTCTTACATCATGTGACCAAACTCATCACTATATTTCTTGTTGATGCTGCCGAAGATAATGTCATCCACATAGATTTGGCATACAAACAGTTCACCATCATATGTCTTCGTGAAGAGAGTAGGATCTAGTGAACCAGGTTTGAAGCCTTTGCTCTTCAGGAAGTCTTTGAGCGTGTCATACCAAGCACGAGGGGCTTGTTTGAGGCCATACAATGCCTTGTTGAGCTTGTATACCATATCAGGATATTTTGGATCTTCAAAACTAGGAGATTGTGCAACATATACTTCTTCTTCTATCTTTCCATTGAGAAAAGCACTCTTCACATCCATTTGATACATAAGGATGTTGTGATGATTTGCATAGGCAAGTAGTATGCGAATGGCTTCAAGCCTTGCGACAGGAGCAAATGTTTCATCGAAGTCAATTCCTTCCACTTGAGTGTAACCTTGCGCAACGAGACGAGCTTTGTTTCTGACCACTTGACCATTCTCATCTTGCTTGTTGCGATATATCCATTTGGTGCCAATGATATTGTATTTCCAGGGATCAGGACACTTGACCAGTTCCCACACATTGTTCGGCTCAAACTGTTGAAGCTCTTCTTGCATAGCTTGAATCCATTCAGGTTCCATGAAGGCTTCGGTGACTTTCTTGGGTTCTGAGATTGAGACGAATGCAAATGCCACAGAAATTGGTGAGTTGTGTTGCTCTTTGTGTGGCTCTTGAACGAGTGAGTGGACCAGGTGCATTGAGGCTATCGATCATCTTCTCAATCTGTACTTCATTTGCAACACGAGGATGAGCAGGACGAAGATTTTCTCATTCTGATCAATGTCATCATTTGGAGGATTATCTTCAGGTGAGCATTGTCTTCAGGTTGAGTGGAAGCAGAAACGATCAGTTCTTCTTCAGTCTGATTCTCAGAGGGTATGATTTCTCCAGTTCCCATTTGCTTGATTGACTCGCTAGGGGATAATTCATCTAGCACATTTGGCAGGTGCTCTCTTTGCAAGCCGTTAGTCTCATCAAACCACACATCCACAGTTTCAACCACTTTATAGTGAAAGAGGTTGAAGACTCTGTAGGAGTGCGAATCCTTTCCGTAACCAAGCATAAAACCTTCATGTGCTTTCAGTGCAAATTTTGAAGTGTGATGTGGATCCTTGATCTAGCATTTTGCACCAAATACTCTGAGGTAACTTACGTTTGGCTTATTACCAGTTAGGAGCTCATAAGAGGTTTTCTTCAGAAGCTTGTGGAGATAAACACGGTTGATGATGTGGCACACAGTGTCAATGGCTTCAGGCCAGAACTTCCGTGGAGTCTTGTACTCATCAAGCAACATTCGGGCCATCTCAATAAGAGTTTTGTTCTTGCGCTCCGTGATGCCATTCTGCTGAGGTGTGTAAGGAGCAGAGAACTCATGAGCGATACCCCTGGTATCCAAGTACAGGTCAAGGCCGGTGTTCTTGAACTCAGTGCCATTGTCGCTTCTGATGTGCTTGATCTTGATGCCATAGTTCATCATGGCACGGTTGGCAAAGTGTCTGAAGACATCCTGCACTTCAGTCTTGTAGAGGATTATGTGCACCCAAGTATATCGAGAGTAATCATCAACAATGACGAAGCCATAGAGGCAAGCAGTAGCATTGAGAGTAGAGTAGTGAGTGGGGCCAAATAAGTCCATGTACAGCAGCTCGAAGGGTTGAGACGTAGTCATGATTGTCCTCGAAGGATTCTTGGCTGTTGTCATCTTTCCGGCTTCGCAGGCACCACACAGATGATCCTTCTTGAACTTGACGCCTTCGATGCCCACACCATGCTTCTTCTTTGCGAGAGTGTGCAAGTTCCTCATGCCAGCATGCCCTAGCCTTTGATGCCAAAGCCAACATTCTGAAGCTTTTGCTAGAAGACATATGGCCATCTGTGGTCCTGCTGAGAAATCTACCATCTATAGATCATCTTTTGAATACCCTTCAAAGACTAGAGACTTGTCAGATTCCATCAGTACAAGCCAGCGATATTTTCCAAATAGCACAATCATGTTTAAGTCACAAAGCATTGAGACAGACATTAAGTTGAAACCAAGGGATTCAACAAGCATCACTTTATCCATGTATTGATCCCTTGATATTGCAACTCTACCTAGACCCAATACCTTGCTTTTACCAGTGTCAGCAAATGTGATGTGAATCATGTCTGATGGATGTAGTGTTGAATCCATCAGAAGACTTTGATTGCCAGTCATGCGATTAGTGCATCCACTGTCCATAATCCATTCTGAAGCACGAGGTGTCGTAGCCTACAGTGCAGTTTGGGGGATAGGCTTCACCAAGCAAGTTGTGAAGCAGAAACATTTGACGAACAAGTGGAACATGGAAATTCAGGTCTTGGTTAGGATAGATAGGATGAGTGTCAAGGAAATCTGGAGTGAAATACATAGTAAGACCATTTGGGAATTTTATCTTGCGCCCTACAAGATTTTTAAGGTCTCCAACATTAGCATTGGACGCCTTTGATTTCCGGCTGGAGACCTTTCCCTGCAAAAGAGAGTTAAGTTTTCTTAACCACCCACATCTTCAGGGGTGGCTTAGAAGCAATGAGTCTAAGTGCAGCATCTGAGAACTTCGGCTTCGGAGCCCTAGTAAATAGCCTTGCAGGGGGTGAATAATACTCATATGAACAAGCAGAAAATTTCTTTGTTCTATGAACATAGCGGTTTAATGAAACACGCTCATATTCATGGGTCTGAGTATGATTTTCCTGCAAAACATTGACATTAGGGTGACTCAGATGAGTCCTCGGTCTGTATGGAGCTTTGGGAACATATGAAGCTTTTGGTATGGGGTTTGTCTTCTTCACAGGTGGTGTCATGATGACATTCACGGGAAGATTCTCAAGACAACTCTTGGGTACCCATATCTTCTTCATAGGTGGCCCATTCCTGCATTTAGTACCAATATACCTGGCAAACACTTCATCATTCTAATTCTTAAACAATTTATAGTTTGCATCAAAGGATTCGTCAATGATAATTGGGTTAGCACAAGTGAAGCCAGATAAGGTGGATGGATCTACTGGAGGTTCCTTTGCAGCAACCCAGGTGGTTTTGGGGTACTGCTCAGGCTTCCAGTATGACCCATCAACATTCATTCTTCTCTCAAACCCAACACCCTCTTTTCTAGGATTTCGGTTCAAAATCTGATTTTGAGGACATCACATAATGTCTAATGCCCTTTGAGGCTTTTGTACATCCGTGTCTCAAGTAGTGTCTTCAACCTGGCATTCTCATCAGCAATAGTGGTGGTATCCTCAACAGAGGGGTTAGTTACCACTTCAGCAGTTGAAGATATCTCAACAGTAGTAGCAGTAGAACATTCAGCAACAGAGGCAGCGTTATCACGCTCAATGCATTTTAGACATGGTGGTTCAAATCCTTCCTGAGCGGAACTGATCTGTTGAGCGCGGAGTGACTCATTTTATTTTTGAAGATCTTGATGATCCAATCTGAATTTCTCAAGCTCCTGCTTCCTTTGAAGATAATCATAGGAAGGCTTTTCATGAGAAGTTGAGAGCATTTCATGTCGACCTTCAAGATCCTGGTACTTAACATGAAGATTTTTTATATCTTCAATTAAGGACTAAGTCTTAGTCATTTCCGCGTCCAACAGGTCATCGCTTTTGTCTAACAATTTTTGAATATGTTCCATAGCTTTCTGTTGTTCAGATGCAATTTTAGCAAGTTTTTTGTAGCTGGGTTTGGATTCACCATCAGAGTCATCTTCACATGAAACAGGTCATCTTCAGTGTTGAACATCGACTTGGCGACGTAGGCTGTAGCTAGAGCCAGGCTTGCGACACCGGAGTCAGACTCCTCCTCAGACTCCACCACTGCCTCCTCAAAAGCAGACTCCTCCTCAGACTCCACCACTGCCTCCTCAAAAGCAGACTCCTCCTCTGAATCCATTTCCTTGCCAACAAAAGCACGTGCCTTGCCAGATGAGCTCTTCTTGTGTGATGATGACTTGGAGGAATATTTGGAAGAAGACTTTGAGGATTTCTTCTTCTTCTTGTCATCGGAATCATATTCTTTGCTCTTCTTTTTCTTCTTCTCGTTGTCCCACTGTGGCCAGGTTTCTTGCACTTGTGACAGGTTCTTTTCTTGCTGTCATGGGTGGAAGCTTCATCATCCCTTGAGCTGGATCGCGTAGACTTTCTAAAGTTTTTATTCTTAGTGAATTTCTGGAACTTCTTCACAAGCATAGCAAGCTCCTTTCCAATGTCTTCACGATCACCAGAACTGCAGTCAGATTCTTCTCCAGATGAGGAAGCGGCTGCCTTTGCCTTCAAAGCGCGAGTTCAGCCATAGTTGGGGCCATATATATCTCGTTTCTCAGATAGCTGGTACTCATGTGTGTTGAGCCTCTCAAGTATGTCAGGCGGATCGAGTGTCTTGAAGTCAGGACGTTCTTGTATCATCAGGGCTAAGGTGTCAAATGAGTTGTCAAGAGATCTCAGTAGTGTCTTCACTATTTCATGCTTCGTAATGTTAGTTGCACCGAGTGCACGGAGCTCATTTGTGATATTAGTAAGGCGATCAAACGTGAGCTGGACGTTCTCGTTGTCGTGTCTTTTGAAGCGGTTGAAGAGGTTGCAGAGAGTACTAATTCGTTGATCTCGCTAAGTTGAGACGCCTTCATTGACCTTGGAGAGCCAGTCCCAGACTAGCTTCGACGTTTCCAGAGCGCTCACACGGCCATACTGCACTTTGGTCAGATGACCACAGATGATTTTCTTGACTGTAGAGTCCAGTTGAATGAACTTCTTCACATCAGCAGGGGTGACACCTTCACCAGTCTTGGGAACGCCATTCTTGATGACATAGCACAGATCGACATCAATGGCTTCAAGATGCATGCGCATCCTATTCTTCTAGTAGGGATACTCAGTGCCATCGAAGATGGGGCACGCAGTGGAGACTTTGATTATCCCTGCAATCGACATAGCTAAAACTCCAGGTGGTTAAACTGAATCACACAGAACAAGGGAGCACCTTGCTCTGATACCAATTGAAGGTGCTAGTTATCGACTAGAGGGGGGTGAATAGGCGATTTTTATCAAAGTATTCGAAACATGGGAGTTTCAAAGACAAACAGTAGAAACAACACTATTCGTATGCAGCGGAAGGTAGACTACACTAGACAAGCCATAGTCAAGTATTCAATGAAGTGAAAGCACGAAGACTATTAGCAACTAGGTAGTAAGGATCACAAAGGAAGATAGTGTGAAGCCAATCAGGATAAGTAGTCACGCCATGAAGTCAAACAGATAAATGCAAGCAGGCAATGACTTCACGAAGACAAACGGTAAGTAAAGAGAAGTGAGAGATAGAACCAGTGACTTTAGAAGGACAGGGGTTTGTTCGACCAGTCCTAGTTGCTGTGACAACTGTACGTCTGGTTAGGGAAGCTGAGATTTCACTCAGAAGACCGCGTCTTCACCTTATTCCCCTTGAGCTAAGGACTCTCAGTCCCCGCCCAATCACTCTGGGTAAGTCTTCAAGGTAGACTCCCAAACCTTCCCAGACTTTGTTTACTGGCAATCCACAATGACTCTTGGATGCTCAGAACGTGACGCCTAACCGGTTGGAGGACTCACAGTCCTCAAGTGAAATAAGTCTTCAGATCATGCGGATAGAAAGACTTAAGTGATGTCAAACACTCTTTGGGCTCTGGGTGGTTTGGGCTTTGTCCTCGCAAAGATTCTCTCTCAAAAGCTTTGGAGGTGGGTTGCTCTCAAACGACAAAAGTCGTATCTAACTCTGAGCAGCCACCAATTTATGGTGTAGGGGGTGGGCTATTTATAGCCATTGGGCAACCCAATCTGATTTGTCCGAAATGACCTTGGGTCACTAAGGAACTAACACGTGTCGCAACGGTCAGATTTCAAACACACGCGGCAGCTTGACTTGGGCTACAAGTAAAGCTGACTCATACGACTCTAGATAAGATTTGCTCTCATTGTCTTTGCTCGAAGACATAGGATTTGGTTGAGCATCACTTCGGTCACTCTGACTTTGTTCACTTGGACCCCACTTAACAGTGCGGTGGTTCATATGACTCAACAAAGAAGAAAAGAAACAATGAAACAGCTAAGTCTTCGCGCTCCATAGTCTTCAGACATTGTCTTCTCATGTCATAGTCTTCAACGTGATTAGCTTCATAGACCACCATTGTCTTCAATGTCTTCACACATTTTTAGGGGTCATCTCTGGTAGGTAAACCGAATCAATGAGGGACTACTACGTGTGTTATCCTGCAATTCTCACAAACACATTAGTCCCTCAACCAGGTTTATCGTCAATACTCCAAATTCAACTAGGGGTGGCACTAGATGCACTTACAAGAACCCTACGACAATTGTACACGGTGTCTGAAATCAGCTTTCTTATACGGTGGGTTACGCCACCGACCAAAGTTAAAAATCTTCAATTTCAGTTTTTCTTCATTTTTGAAATTCCTCAGTTTTTTTTAAAATTCTTCAACTTTGCATTGTCTTCACTCCTTCCGTCATTGTTCTTCATTGAATATATGTATACTTGAGTTTTTATGTCCTCTACAGCATTCACTTATTGCTATTTCTTCAGGTTGACTTTTCTGCTAAGTGAATGTGATCGGACCCGCTTCCCCTCTATGCTAAACTCAACCCAGTCTATTCACAAATTCTTCATGTGCGTTCTATTTGAAACTCGTTCAAAATCTTTAATGTGTCCTTGTCAACTGAAGAAATTGCGAACGAAAGTTTAAAATATTCGAATTTTCGGCTTTTGCCTCTCAAACCGTTACACATTCCACGATAAATCTTATCTATTCACCCACGATCTTGCACGATCTCCACTACAGAGTACGTGGGTGACACATTCGTCCTAATTCTTCGAGTGAACAATTTTTCATCGTGGCTATAAATACCCCCTCACCCTCCTCCAACCGCATTTACCCCGCTCGACCTCACTTCCCTCACTCGAGCGCTCAAAACCTAGCGCCACCGCTACTTCCATCATCGCCGGTGAGGAAGAGCTTCACTAACTCGACCTCGTCGCCGTCGTACTCGCGCCAGACGCGGATTTCTTCACTCCGCCGCTGCCATAGTTGTCTTCCTCCGCCAAGTTAGGGCGTGGAAGATCTGAGCAGACGAACTTCTAAATCTACACCTCCTGTTCGTCGTGTTCTTCATCAAGGGTAATTAAAAGTTACTTTTACTGCCCTTATTGCTACTGATGATTTTCATCAAATCTTCAAAAGGTGTTTATTCTTCAACTTCAACACTCTAAACACCTTGCACAATCTTCTGCTCTTGATCTGTTTCTCTAAGTGACGTTTTTCTTCAAGATTCCTCAATTGTGTGAATTTTACAATCCGCACAACTCTAGAACCTGAGTCAAAGAACGCTTAGTGAAATTCTTCAAGACTCAAATGGTCAATTTCCTAAAACTTGTTTTGTTTTGCAAAAACTTCTGAGAATGCATATAACCTCTCCAAATTCTTCGCACCTATACTTTGTTCACGGGTACACATGTCTGCTGCTGAATCACTAGGTTCTCATCAACTTAACTCATTTGCAACATTCCTCGAAGAAAAGCTACATACTTCCTCAGAGAACTCTATTGTTCAAATTCCTCAGATGAAGAAAATGGCAGATGGTAAAAGGCCTCAAAAAGGAGGAAAGAAGCTTGAAGTTAATACTGTGTTTGAGATCCCTGCTGACATCTATGCAATATACTGTACGCCAGATGAGGCAACTCATGGCAAAGAAACCAAGAACGAGCGCAAAGTGCGCATTCAAAAGATTGAACGCAGATGGGCACAGGAGTGGAGGGAGTACAGATATGTTACTCCGAAGTATATGAAGAAATTCACTCTTAAACCTCCATGTACAAGACCTCCATTAGCACCTGGCCAAAGAGCTGATCCAACAAGCCTTAAACATGGTCAGGATTATGCTGGTGAATGGGCCAAGAAGCAGGCCAAGTTGGCAAAGCAGGCAAAAGAAGCACTGAAGAAATTCAACGAAGATTCTGCTGCTGCCGCTGCTGAGGCCACCACGAGCAAGAAGGCTATGCCCAAAAAGCCTACTCAAAAACCAATTTCCTCAGCAATGCCCTCATGGCCAAGTTCCTCAGAAATGCCCTCACGACCAAGTTCCTCAGAAATGCCCTCATGGCCCAGCTCCTCTATGCCATCAAGGAAAAATCCTCAAGCTTCCCCAGTTCCTTAGAGTGCACAATCCTCAGCTCCTCCGGCAAAATCCTCGGCACCTGTGCATCTCGCCACTTCCCAAAGGATCACAGGCATATCTATTGCCTCAGGAGCTTCTGCAAGTTCTTCAGTTCCGCATCTGTCTTCAAAGAGCCCAACTATGCTGGATATCAAAGCCACTGATGGACGAGTCACTAGACCAAGTCCTCACAAGAAGCATGTGGTCTTTCAAATTCCATCTGATGATGATGAAGCTGATGACGAGGAATTAGCTGAAATCACCAGAAACAAATAGCAAAGGGCCGCTAGAGCCAAAGGAAGTGTTGTGCCACTTCTATTGGATCCGAGAAAGATCCTGGATTTCATTGACATCTGGCACAAGGATCCAAACACTCCTCTGCCAGATCTAGGCCTCACTCCTGGACAAAGTCACATGTTGGCTGCGTTCATTACTGAAGAAAAGTGGAAATATTATCAAGCCAGAACGGTGAAGAAAGCGCAGTACAAGAAACAACGCTATCTGAAGGACAATGTGCTCAGTCTTTCACCTGTCTACAAGCTGATATCAAAAAGCTCAGTGATGAATTTGAAACTTACAAAGCAGATTGGCTTGGAGCCAAAGTCAGGTTTGTCAAACTGACGAAGAAATTCACTTCACCTGAAGAAGTTCCTCTAACTGAAGCTTCTGCCGAGTCGACTAAAGGAAATGCCAGCACCGGTGATGAATATCAGGCTGCTGATGAAACTGCAAGTACCGGGACTACTTAAGAAATTCCAGTCACTGAAGAAACTGCCAGGGCAACCACTAGTGTTGAGCCTGAAGAACAAGTCAGGACAGCTGAAGAATCTGAAGTTGTGCCTGAAGAAATTGCTCAAGAAAGGCCAACTGCATCAGTTGTGCCTGAAGAAACTGAACCAATTTCCTCTGCTCCTCCTGCACCAACGCGAACACCATCTCAAATTCTTCCTTCTGCCTTGGAAGTGAAGAAAACAAAGGTTGCAGAGCGAGCTGCTCTGAAGAAAAGGAAAGCATCTATTTCCTCATAATCTTCTGCACCCAAGAAGGCAAAGATTTTGACAAGCTCAATTGAAAATCCCATTTATGTTGTTCCTCTCTCCAGCATGCCATCAAAGGAACTTGTTCCTTTTGGTGAAGAATATCAGATTCCTGAAGAATCTGCTAAAGAAAATCCCTTTGCTGCTTCCATAGAGCAGATGGATGAAGAAATTGAAGCTGATGCTATCAATTCAACTCCACTGGTATCATCGCTAATGCCTCAGTTCACAGCTAAAGAGGCCGGCGTTGAAAAATGGAAGTGGATAAGGATGTGGACATTAGGAGCACCACACCTGTCATGAATGATGACTTTTGGGAAAGTCAGCACCCCAACTCTCCCATGTTCACACCCCTATAACAAATTCCTCAGTCCCCAGTACCCACTGAAATTCATCTGGGCTCTGATGAAATTCATCCAACTCCTTCCATTCATGAAGAAATTCCGGCCACTAGTGCTGATGAAAAAGACGATGAAGAAATGGAGGCCCAGTCTGCTACTGAAGGAGAAGTTGATATTCCTCAGCCTACGGCTCCGGAGATTGACATTCCTGAGGTTATTCTTCAACTAACAGATACTCTTCATCCAACTCCGAAGAATCCATTCTCCAAGACTCTAAAATTCAAGGCTGATGCCTTCTTCGACGAGCATGTATTCTTCACTGACTACAATCCATATGACTCTGCTCGTCTGAGGAGGAAGCGCTTATCGACTACCAACCAAGCAAATTTCTATTCTTCAGTGCTCTTCAATAAACACAAAGTCTTCGACCATATGCATATTCCTCATGTTGATATGGAATCACTGCCCTGCTTCACTCCAGTCTTCGCTGCTATTCATGATGCTAGATTGCTCAATTTCTGCACTAATATCTGTGATTGGAATGAAGAACTCATTCTTCAATTCTATGTGATGCTGCAAATCACTGGCAATGTTGAAGATGTGAAATCATGGGAGTTGGACTGGATGACAGAAAACAATCACTTTAAGGCACCCGCAACTGAATTACTTCGTGTCATGCCTGTCAGTCCTCCCCCAGAAGGTGCGCGTCTTTCTATTCTGAAACTAAGATGTCTGATCATTACATGCAAGTTTTGATGAAGCCATTGAAGCCTGGTCAAGCCTCAAGGACAAAATTCCTTGTGAAGGAATTGCAATCTGTGCCAAGAATAGTATACCGCATTCTGACCAAGACTTTGAGTCCAATCAAAGGCCACGACTCGAATGATGAAGAAGTTGTTGGCATCATGAAGAAACTGCTTTTCAATATCATACACGGTATTCCCGTGAACTACCATGATTTCTTCATGAGGACTCTGGCGAATGTTGCAATGTCCCCTTTTGAGTTGAAGCCTTATGCGCCCTAGATTATGAGATTCCTCAGATCAAGGTCTTCACTCAACTACAAAACTGATACACTCAACCATGGCAGCTACTTGCCCCCTATTGAAGTCCTCAAACGGACATTTTCCTTAGCTGATGAAAAGGGCAAGGCCACTGCTATCATTGATGAAGGCAATCGTCCATTGGATGGATAGTTTCACAAAGCTGCATCTTATTCCACCAATGATGACTCTGCTACTCATGACTCTGCAGCCAATGTTTCAAAGCAAAGTCCTCAAGCTACAGCTCCAAGGGTTATGACTGATCGTGAGCTTCTCCTTAGTCTTCATCAAAAGGTGGATCACAATCCCAAATGGGTAAAGCGTCAGTTTGGCATTGTTCTTCACAACATGACTGCAACTTATAATTCAGTGAAGAAGAACCATTACTATCTCAACAAAGTATTTGATCGCACCTGGGCTGTTCTGACTCATCTCTACGGTAATGAAGATTTGAAGCAAATGGGTTTCCAACAGGACTTCGGCTGGTCTAAACCTCCACCGAAGAAATTCAAGAAAGTTGAAGTTCCTCCTTTGGTGCCCAGCTCATATTCCTCATCCCGCGAGATGGATGAAAATGAAGATTTGGATGACACTATGGCAGGCCCTACTACAACAACCGACCACGACAACGCTGGCGCTCCTCCATCGACATTGTGATGAAATTCTTCATGGGTGTTAGTCCTCACTTTTTGTCCCTTTTGGTCATTTGATGACAAAGGGGGAGAAATTTGAGTTAGTCTTCAAGCGGGTCTATCTATATGGGCGTTTATTTTTTTTGTTAAGTTGCAACTCTTGCTCTTCTGAAGTGTTTCTTGAATGAGTTGTAAACTTAAGTCCGATGGTGACCTGATACTTTTGCTATGTTTTTTGCATGCTATTTCATCATATATCCTATGCACGCATGTTGAATTACATCAGTCACCATATTTCATCATGCATTTCGAATTCTTCATTCTATATGTTAAATGTGTGTATGAATTACAAGATATAGGGGGAGATGTCGGTGTCAAAACCGGCGGATCTCGGGTAGGGGGTCCCGAACTGTGTGTCTAAGGCTAATGGTAACAGGAGGCTGGGGACACGATGTTTACCCAGGTTCAGGCCTTCTCGATGGAGGTAATACCCTACTTCGTGCTTGATTGATCCTGATGATATGAGTATTACAAGAGTTGATCTACCACGAGATCATAGAGGCTAAACCCTAGAAGCTAGCCTATGATTATGATTGTTTTTGTCCTACGGACTAAACCCTCTGGTTTATATTGACACCGGAGGGGCTAGGGTTACACAGAGTCGGTTACAGAGGAGGAGATCTAATATCCGCATCGCCAAGCTTGCCTTCCACGCAAAGGAGAGTCCCATCCGGACACGGGACGAAGTCCTCAATCTTGTATCTTCATAGTCCAACAGTCCGGCCAAAGTATATAGTCTGGCTGTCCGGATACCCCCTAATCCAGGACTCCCTCAGTAGCCCCCGAACCAGGCTTCAATGAAGATGAGTCCGGTGTACATATTGTCTTCGGCATTGCAAGGCGGGTTCCATCTCCGAATCCAGATTACCTGTCATAGCAAACAGCGTCCGGCTTCCCATTAATGTTGTACTCCTCGCCTTCTATGCTTCAATATGTCTATCTCCATGTGTGAGTGAGTACGAGGAACCAGGGCATTTTTACATTTGCCTCCCTGACCCTGTAAGCGAACCGTCTATTTGAAGAGACGGGGATCCTCAGATCCAAATCTCACCTTCTTCCCCCAAGCAAGCATTCAACAGAGTGCATCCGGAAAAACCATCCCATCATGGCTGGTCGCCGCAGCTCCTCTTCTCGCTCCCTCAGATCTAAGCCAGGTGATTGGGAAAAGTGTTCTGTCCCCCCACAGCCGTTTAGTAGAGTTGCAGACCCAAGGGTTTCTTCCACCTGCATACATGGTCCCCGTCCGAGCCGGACTAGCCACCTATAATGGCGGGGAGCAAGCGGAGAGCTTTCCTAACCCATCTCAGGGGGGGCGGGTATGCCTTGTCCCATATTTGTTGAGAGGACTTGGGTTTCCATTCCACCCGTTCCTCCGCGGGCTCCTGGAGTTCAACGGCCTCCAGCTGCATAACTTCATCCCCGCCTCCGTACTGCACATCGCAGGTTACGTTGCCCTCTACAAGCTATTTCTGGGCTGCGAGGCTCATTTCTAGTTATGAAAAAGGCTATTCTGCCTCGTCCCTCATAATCAGGAGGGATCTATATATCAAGTGGGCGGAGCCAAAATATGGCGCATCGCCCAGACCAGATACTTGTCCGGCACTCCAAAGAAGGCATCCTAAGACTGGCCTTTAGAGTGGTTTTATGTAGATGGCGTTCCCCTTCCGGACCCAATCCGGACAGGCCTTCCTGAGTTCAATAACGCTTCGCTGAAGAAACGCCAAAGCTGGCTCCCTCGGAGCCCCCAGGTGGAAGATGACAGAGAAGTTCACTTCCTGATGGGCAAGATAAAAACACTGGCCCAATCAGGACTGACAATAATCAAAGTTATGTCAATATGCATAATGCGGGGGGTGCAGACACTTCAATGTCGGGGGAAGCCCATGTGGCACTTCAACGGGGAAGACGATGCCACCCGTTGCGGTCGTAAAGGTCTGGACTCCGCCACCGCTCTGGCGAGAATATTGTCCGATTTATATAAAGGAGAAGAAGAGGAGTTCCTCCGCATTAAGCCGCGGGATGGATTTTCCATGTACAACCCCCCAAGCTGGGTAAGCCATTACCCTTTACTCAACTCTATCTATTCTTGCATCCTTTGTCGCAATCATTTACCTTGCTATTTCAAAGCAGGAACTTAGGAAGGCCGTGAAAGAGTTCCACAGCCCATCTCCGCAGCCAGAGGACCCTGGCCGGGCTCTCGACCCCGGACTTGAAGAAGATCCGGATATATCTGTGGAGCTTGTCGATGGGACATTTTACCAGGCAAGCTGTGACGGCACCTTAGTGGCCATCATCACCGAATATCCCGGACTGCTCCCTGTATCACATCTAAGCAAAGCTGAAGTCTGAACCTCCGAAAAGGATTCCTTTGTTATACCATACCTTATGCACATATATCGTACTTTTATAGAGATGGCCATCGGGACGCGGCGCCGAGCCCCAGGGGGCTCATCAGCAAAGGGCATCCAGGCCAGGCAGGCTTAAGAGGAAGGCGGTTAGGATTGAAACACCGTCGCAGAGGTATAATTTAAAACCTGCTCTGTGATTATCATCTTTGGAATGTAACAGCGTCCATCATGTCCTGGCAGAAAGAGTAGTCGCCGGACTATATCCAGAGACCCTGCCGGCCACGCCTCCACCAGCCGGATTCCAGGACCAGCCTCACGAGTGGAGGCTAATGTGGGGATAACGCTGAATTGTCCTCCGACAGAGGTCGCGGATAGGCTCTCCGCCATGAATTCCGAAGTAGAGAGTGCCATGAATCACCGGCGTCGACGAGCCGTACTCCATGATGGTATTTTTTCTGAAGAGGCGTTCAATGCCTTCAATTCAGGAGACGCATACATCCCAGCTGCTCAAGATGGACTCGCCCGAGCGACGGACCAGTATGCAAAGGATATAGGGGTAAGAAAATTTGATAAACATGTATATCAGTAGCCCCTGAGACCTAAAACAGTTGGAACAACTGATTTAAGGATCATTGTATGCACAGGTTCTTGTGGAGAAGAATACCCATTTATCTCAAGAGCTAGAGGAATGCAAGACCCAGCTGAGGGCCGCAGTTGCCAAACTAGAGGAATCCTAGAAGGCCTCATCTGGTAATACTTGTTTCGAGAGAGAAATTTTGAGGATGTATACCAGTTAGTATTCGGCATGCTTTATAAGTCTAACAGAAGATTCTGCATACAATCCCGGAGAGAATCCGGAGATCGCAAAAGATAGTGAGCCACATGTTCGAAGACAGCTAAAGGCTAGTGAGAGTGTGCTTACGCAGGTTCGGGAGGAGAAAAACAATCTCCAAGATGCCAATATCTAGCTGAGCGTCAAATTAGCAGATGTTCAAGCTCAGCTTGCGGACTCCGTGAAGGAGAACAGGAGGCTTCGATGTGGCATTTATGGTAAGTGCTTAAACGAACTATAGTACAGTTCGGCGAGGAAGCGTATTAACAGAGTTATTTCTGTAGGTATGCTGACAGGTCGTCCTGAAGAGGAGATGCCCGGATCCGCACACGATTTGCTGCAAGATCTCTCACAATTGCACGAACGAGCTCGGCAGGTGATGCAGAGTATTGCCCAGGCCTTGTGGCCATCCGCTTCCCTCCCAGGAGGCATGGGGGAGCTTGTGGATATGCTCAAAGGAGCACGGTGGCGCTTCCGGTTATGGAAGGTATCAGCCTGCCGACAAGGTGCAACAGAAGCCTGGGCCATGGTGAAGACGTGATACGCCAAGGCTGACCCAAACCATATGGCGGAAGTTAGACCGGTGGGGCCAGATGGGAAAGAGATTCCCATAAGTCTGGTGTATGATCAAGTAGCATTAGCCGCAAAGTATTCCCAACATGATTGTAGGCTAGACAGCCTATTCGATGGTATAGAAGAAGAATTTAGCCAGTCCAAGTGACTATGTACTTCAATGGACGTATGTAGTCCCTAGCCAGATTGTAAATCATTTGTCATCGCGGACCTTTTCGCTTCAGCCTCCAGACCCGACAGTCCGAAGTGTATCCGAGTACCTGCTCAGTTATGTAAAACTGGGGTACACGTGGAAACCAGGCGTAGGGGTCATAAGTGCTTGAACAGACAAGTACCCAACTAGTTATGTTATATTACATGGATAGTAAGAAACATCTTCTAGAGAGAACAGTTTTGTTAGGGGTTCCTTTCCCTGGGTACGCATGCATCGATGTGCATGTCCGAACTACGAACAGAGACGCAGGATACAAAACATCTAGGGATTTATGTTGTAATAAACAAAAAACATCTTTTGTTCACCGATCGAATATTCCCTTAAGAATGCTAGCTTTCGGCTTCACCCAGTCTGAGGTACACATCCGGCTGAACCGGCAGTAACAATCGCAGAGGTGCTCCCCTTATGCCCTAGCCGAATTAGCGGGAACGTAGGGCAAAAAGACAAGAGCTAGACAACCCAGCATGGCCAAAACTTAAGTCATATCAATGCATATAATGGTGAAGAAAAGGCACATATGGAAAGGTGACGCATATGTGGTGGGCATGAAGCCATGAAAATAATTATATTAAGCTTCCGTATAGGAAGCCCCCAGGTATATTGAGCACGCATAGTGCGGCCAGAGCGATTGAAGCATCTGTAAAGCATTTAAGGCTTTTTGTGTAAAAAGAAAAGAGGAAGAGAAAGAAAAAAGGAGGACATAATTGAAAAGGCGGAGGTAAGGAGACGAACACTGAGTTTGGCACTAGGCGTAGAATCTTCGGAGTCTGCCCGTGTTCCATGAGTTCGGCTCAAGTCTGTTATCTGATGCATTACGCAGACGGTACGCTCTTCCGGTGAGAACTTTATCAATGATGAAGGGACCCTCCCACTTGGGATTGAGCTTGTCCTTCTTCTTCTCCGGTAGGCGTAGCATGAGTTTGCCAATGCTATAAGTTTTGGCCCGTACTTCTCTGCTTTGTTACCTTCGAGCCTGCTACTGATAGAATGCAGAACGGGCTTTTGCGACATCACGCTCCTCCTCTAGGGCATCTAAGTTGTCCTGCCGATGTAGCTCGTCTTCTTTCGCTTCGTACATGCGCACGCGAGGTGAGTCAAGAATTATATTGCAAGGTAGTACTGCCTCTGTGCCGTAAACCATAAAAAATGGTGTGTATCCGGTGGTGCGATTTGGCGTGGTCCGCAGCCCCCAGAGTATGAAGTCGAGCTCCTCGACCCAGTGCGTATCTGATTCCTTCAAGGATCGCACTAGTCTGGGTTTGATGCCGCTCATGATATGACCATTTGCACATTCGACTTGTCCGTTTGTTTGGGGGTGATAGACAGAGGCGTAATCGAGCTTAATGCCCATGTTGCCGCACCAAGTTTTCACCTCATCGACTTTGAAATTTGAGCCATTGTAAGTGATGATGCTGTGGGGGACACCGTAATGGTGCACAACCCCTGATATGAAGTCTATCACTGGTCCGGATTCGGCCGTTTTAACTGGTTTGGCTTCTATCCATTTGGTGAACTTGTCCACCATGACCAATAAGTATTTTTTCTTATGGCTCCCCCCTTTAAGAGGTCCAACCATATCCAGCCCCCAGACCGCGAAGGGCCAAGTTATGGGGATTGTTTGGAGAGCGGTAGGGGGCATATGGCTCTGATTGGCGAAGAGTTGGCAACCGACGCAATGTTGGACAAGGTCCTGTGCATCTGCCCGGGCTGTCGGCCAGTAAAAACCTATACGGAAGGCCTTGCTTACAAGTGCCCGAGCTGCGGCGTGGTGCCCGCCGAGTCCGGCATGGATTTCAGCCAAGAGCTGCCGCCCTTCCTCTTCGGAGATGCATCTTTCGAGCACTCCGGTGGCGCTTTTCTTATAAAGCTCTCCCTCGTGGACTTTGTAGGCCTTGGAACGCCGCATAATACAACGTGCCTCATTTTGGTCCTCGGGGAGCTCTTGCCTATTTAGGTAGTCTAAGAAGGGCTCGGTCCACGGGGCGATGGCAGCCATGATTTCATGGGCCGAAGGTGTTATTTCGGTGGCAGAGCCTCCGATTGCGTCAGATGGTTCAAAATCTAGGGTTATATTTGGATCCGGACTGGTATTGTTGGTCTCCCCTTCCATACCACGGATGGCTTAAATAGCCTTTCCAAGAAGATATTAGGTGGGACTGGGTCGCGTTTAGTGCCGATGCGGGCGAGGATATCCGCCGCTTGATTGTTTTCTCGGACCACATGGTGGAATTCGAGCCCCTCGAACCGAGCTGGCATTTTCAGGATGGTATTATGGTAGGCCTCCATTTTCGGATCCTTGGCATAAGTCTCCATTTATTTGTGATATTGGGAGGTTCGAGTCCCCACGCACTTCTAGGCGTTGGATGCCCATGGAGACTGCCATCCGAAGACCATGCAACAGAGCCTCATATTCGGCTGCATTCTTGGAGTCTGTGTATAATATTTGGAGTACGTATTGGACCGTGTCTCTGGTGGGGGATGTCAGGACAACACTCGCTCCCAATCCAGCCAGCATTTTAGAGCGGTCGAAGTGCATGATCCAATTGGAGTATGCGCCGTACTCTTTAGGGAGTTTGGCTTCTGTCCATTCGGCGACAAAGTCAGCCAGTACTTGCGACTTAATGGCTCGCCGTGGTTTGTATGTTACATCAAACGGAAGGAGCTCAATAGCCCACTTAGCAATCTGGCCCGTGGCATCGCGGTTATTTATTATGTCATTGAGTGGTACTTTGGAGGCCACCATAATCGAACACTCTTGAAAGTAGTGTCGTAGCTTCCGGGATGCCATGAAGACCGCGTATGCTATCTTTTGATAGTGTGGGTACCGGGATTTGCATGGAGTGAGGATAGTGGACACGTAATATACCGGCTTTCGGAGCGGGAACTTGTGTCCGTCCGTTTGTCGTTTGATGACGAGCACTACGCTTACAACCTGGTGTGTTGCGGCTATATATAATAGCATAGGTTCGCCAGTATTTGGCAAGGTCAGGATTGGATTGCTAGCCAAGAGGGCCTTTATTTCTTCCAATCCGGCCATGGCCGCATCCGTCCACTCGAAGTGTTTAGTGCGTCGAAGAAGGCGATAAAGAGGTAGTGCCTTTTCTCCTAATCGGGAGATAAAGCGGCTTAAGGCAGCCACGCATCCAGTTAATTTCTGGATCTGCTTGAGGTTTGTTGGGGTAGCCAACTGTGACAGAGCTCGGATTGCTGGATTTGCTTCAATTCCTCTATTGCAACTTCCCAGAAGGTACGCCGAAGACACATTTTTCCGGGTTGAGCTTGATGTCGTTTGTTCGGAGGTTGTCGAACATGAGCCTCAAGTCATCTACTAAAGTTTTGACGTGTCTTGTTTTGATGACCATGTCGTCCACGTATGCATCCAGTGTTTTGCCGATTTGTTTTTCCAGGCATGTCTGAATCATGCGTTGATAGGTTGCTCCGACATTTTTGAGCCCAAAAGGCATGGAATTTAAATAGAAGGGGCCATATGGTGTGATGAAGGCCGTTGCGGCTTGGTCCGACTCCGCCATCTTGATTTGATGGTATCCGGAGTATGCATCGAGGAAACACAATGAGTCGTGTTCTGCGGTAGCGTCAATGATTTGATCAATGCGGGGGAGGGGGGAGGGATCCTTAGGGCAAGCCTTATTGAGGTTCTTGAAATCGACGCATAGGCGCCAGGATTTGTCCTTCTTTGGTACCATCACCAGGTTTGCTAGCCAATCCGGATGTTTTATATCTCTGATGAATCCAGCCTCGAGTAACTTAGCTAGCACTTCTCCCATGGCTTGACGTTTAAGCTCTGAGAAGCGCCTAAGAGTCTGCTTGACCGCCTTATATCCCTTCAGTATATTTAAGTTGTGTTCGGCCAGTCTGTGTGGGACGCCTGGCATGTCTGAAGGATGACAGGCAAAAATGTTCCAATTTTCACGAAAGAAATCTCGCAGTGCGGCATCTATTGTGGGGTTCAGTTGTGTCCCAACAGAAGTTGTTTTTGTGGGGTCAATTGGGTGGACCTGGAATTTGACTATCTCATCTGCTAGTTTGAAAGAGGTGGACTTGGGTCGTTTATCGACTATCATGTTGTCCCTGTCCACTGTGGAGCGCAGCGAGGTTAGTTCTTCGGCCGCGAGGGCTTCGGATAATGCCTCGAGGGCCAGCGCGGCGGTCTTATTCTCGGGGCGGAGTGCGACGTCCGGATCACTAGATGGAGTGATGATTCCATTGGGCTCGGGCATTTTGAGCTTCATGTACCCGTAATGGGGTATAGCTTGAAAGCTCGTGAATGTGTCCCGCCCTAAGATGGCGTGGTATCCGCTGCTGAACGGGGCCACTTGGAATGTGATTTCCTTGGACCTGTAATTCTCCGACGTGCCAAATACCACATCCAGTGTGATTTTTCCCGCACATCGTGCCTCCCGACTAGGGATGATTCCCCTGAAGGTCGTGCTGTTTCGCTCAATGCGGCTCTTGTCGATTTCCATTTTGTTGAGGGTTTCCTCGTAGATGAGGTTTAATCTGCTTCTGCCGTCCATGAGCACTTTAGTGAGCTGAAAGCCGTCCACGATTGGACTAAGGACCAAAGCGGCTGGTGCCCGGACTGTTCGGAATTGAGGTTCGTCACTGGCATTGAAAGTTATAGCCATGTCGTTCCATGGATTTATTGTTGCCATGTGGCAAACTTCGGCGAGGCTACGGAGAGCTTGCTTGCGCCTATTATTTGAGGCGAAAGTCTCGAAGACTGTCAGTACCGCATTGTTATTCTCGGCGGGATGTTGTTCTGCAGTATGGTTGATGAGGAGATCCTCACCACTCTTTGCTACCTGCCGGAGTATCCAACATGCTCTAAGGCTATGAGTTGGTATGGTATCCGGTGTGCTGTGAATTCTGCATGGCCCATTGAGCCATTCCTGCAATACGGTTCCACGCCCTGCAGCGGGCCTTGGTTTTTTGGTAATTGAATCGGGTGACTTGCGAGAGTTTAACCTTTTAGTTTGGACGAAGGGTTTATTGAGAGCCGGATTATCCCAAAAGTTTGTTTGGGTTTTCTAGGCACTTTCCATTGCGCAGTACTTCTGCACTATGGCCGCTAAGTCAGCAAAGTGTACTATGTCACGGTGACTTATAGCATTGAGGATCCCCTTGGCCGTGCAATTTTTGCAAAAGAATAAGATTGTGTCTTCCTCACGACAGTCCTTGACCTTGTTTATCACAAGGAGGAATCTGGCCCAGTAGTGGTGTACTGTCTCTTGGGGCTCTTGTCTGATATGGGAAAGATTGGTTAAATCTAGGCGGGTGGGTAGATTTAAGTCTGAACCCTGACCCAATCTGAGACCCAGGGGCAGAGAAGCTCCGGGATGTTGCCCAATTTTTTTGGCCAGCCGCCCGATTCTAAGTTCGGGGTTTGGGTCATGTCCTCCCGTGAACGGGTATCCGGCTTGGAGAGCTCGGAAATCCGGACATAGTTCATCCTCAAAATAGAGGGATAATCCATGTGTTGCTCTTCCACTACCGCTATCTCATGGGTGACCGGCGGAGAGTTAATATCCCTTTGGTCGGGTTTAAGCCCAATCCAATCATAGTCCATAGCGACTACCAGAGCGGCGATGCGATCAAAGAGCTCATTAACGGAGGAGAGCTCCATTGGATCCATCTGTTCAGTGAGTTCCGAATTGGCGTGGAGGCTATTTTTGATGACCCGAGAAGTCATCGTCGGTGCGACAGCCGATCGGGCGGTCATGATGAAGCCGCCTAGTCGGAGAGTTTGGCCTAGAGCCAAGGCTCCCCCAGAGGTGATGTTGTCCTTGACAACGAGACGAGCCATCAAGCCTTATCGCGACGCCACAATGGAACTCTCAATGAAAGCACCAATGTCGGTGTCAAAACCGGCGGATCTCGGGTAGGGGGTCCCAAACTGTGCGTCTAAGGCTAATGGTAACAGGAGGTTGGGGACACGATGTTTACCCAGGTTCAGGCCCTCTCGATGGAGGTAATACCCTACTTCGTGCTTGATTGATCCTGATGATATGAGTATTACAAGAGTTGATCTACAACGAGATCATATAGGCTAAACCCTAGAAGCTAGCCTATGATTATGATTGTTTTTGTCCTACGGACTAAACCCTACGGTTTATATAGACACTGGAGGGGGCTAGGGTTACACAGAGTTGGTTACAGAGGAGGATATCTAATATGTGCATCGCTAAGCTTGCCTTCCATGCAAAGGAGAGTCCCATCCGGACACGGGACGAAGTCTTCAATCTTGTATCTTCATAGTCCAACGGTCCGGCCAAAGTATATAGTCTGGTTGTCTGGATGCCCCCTAATCCAGGATTCCCTCAGGAGATCTCCATGATTCTACTCTTCAAGTGTGCATTGCCTCAAAAACAAATTCCTCAGTACGCACATCTTCAGGGGGGAGTTCTTCTATATCTTGCAATCAAATTCCTCAATTCTGAGTACTTTCAATACATATGTTTATCCCCATTGAAAACTTAAGGTATATTGTCATCAATCACCAAAAAGGGGGGAGATTGTAAGTGCATCTAGTGCCCCTTAATGATTTTGGTGTATTGAAGACTTATAGGTTAAGGGACTAATATGTTTGTGAGTGTACACAGGCTCTATAAGTCAATGAGGAGTTTGATATTTACAGTGAAAGTCGACCGTTAAAAAAGAATGTCTTCGGCTGAAGACTTTGGTTCTCCTAAAGACTTTGAAAATGAAGAGATTGGTGTGACCTTGAAGATTTGGATATTCATGCAAGGATTATGAAGCGCGAAGACTTTTGTTTTCATAGTTTCATTTTCTTCTTCTTGAGTCATAGGAAACACCGTACTGTTAAAGGGGGTTGAGGTAATACAAAGGAAACTGATTTCCAAGTGATGCTCATCTCAAAATCCTATACCTACCCAATCCTTTGAGTGAAGCCATTGGAAATCTCATATCAGTTCAGTCAATTTCTTCAGTGATAGAGACGAAGATCTTCTAGTCTCTGAGGAATTTGTTCTGACTGAGGAGTTAGGAATTCGCCAGTGCGGATTGCCTACAATATGAGGAACATGATAGCCCTGAGGTATTTGAACCTCAAATATCCGACCGTTGTTGTGCTACCCGCCAACTGTCCTAAAAATATTTGCCCACCTAACGGTCATATCCTGGAAGGGCATTTATGTCTTATCATGTTGAGTTGCTCCCTAGGCTATAAATAGCCGCCCCCTACAACCACTAGCTGGTTGGCTACTCCGAGAGAAACTGACACTTGTCATTTGAGAGCATCCCATCCTCCAAGGACTTTGAGCAAAAATCATCAAGTGAGGAAACACCCAAATCCCAAACCCAAACACCTACAAACCCAAAGTGATTGAGCATCACTGAAGAGATTGTTCCTGCGTGGAACCGATTCTTGTTACCTTTGAGGACTATGTATCCTCCAGACGGTTAGGCATCATGGTCTGAGCATTCAATAGGAATTGTGGATCGCCGAGTGACCTAGTCTGTGAAGGTTCGGAAGTCACCTGTGAAGACTTACAACTACTATTGGGCGAGATTTGCATGATCTTAGCTCAAGGAGAATACGGTGAGGACTGTGTGTCCGGGATTGTGTGTCCTCGAGTTTAAATACTCAGCTGCTCCAACCAGACGTACAACTATCACAGCAGCTGGAACTGGTCGACCAAATCATTGTCTTCACCGAGCCTACTGGTTCTATTTCCTCAACCCTTCCATTTCCTCAGTTATGTGTTGATGAACCTGATCATTACTGTTTGAAGACTTTGACTAAAGACTTTCTCTAATTCCTCAATCCTATTTCTTTAGTTTGTTTGTCTTCATCCTGCTTATCCTGTGTTTACGCTTTTTGTACTCTATGTTTGTCTTTCATTTCATCATGATGACTGTGTTGTTGCTCTGTTATGCTTATACCTGAGTACTTATTCTGCTGCAAATAGTTCTTCGCTTAGGAATTTCCTCACCCTGAAATTCCTCAGTGAAGAATTCTTAAAAATCACCTATTCACCCCTCCTCTAGTCGACGTAACACACTTTCAGCGACGGCAACCTCTGTGCCCAGCTTCACGCGTTGCGCGGGTGCTTCACCAGCCCCGGCGTCGCCACTCCCTCCGATGGTGCATTTCGGCGGCATCCTCATACACTCCATAGTCCAGACATTGGTGACCAGTGTGGACCGGGGGTGCGGCCGCCTATTACGGCTGGTGGCTTGGGCACGCCGTTAATACGGACCAGTGGGAGCGAGGCGGGTGGTGGTCAAAGGCCGTCTCGCCTCCCAGTGAGCCTGCACGGCGGACTTCTGGCATTCCTAACATCATTTCACACAACTACTCGCACGCCTCCCGGTGACACTATGCAGTGAAAATGCCTCCCGTCAATTCATACAACTGCACGCACGCCTCCCGGTCTGCTGCGCGGTGGATTGCTCGCATGTGTTCCGTCAACTCATGCCTGCTCGCACGGCACACGGGGCGCATGGCAGCATGTATGTATTTTTTGTTTTTTGATGATTCACTATGCCGCTTTACTGCTTAACCGAAGCATGGCACGGTCTAATGCACACGGTCCAAATAAATAATCCGTATGAGATATTGGTTGTCAGTTATTAACAATCTCCCATTTGTAAGAAGATTATATCAAAACTTTTCTCAAATTTGACGAAAAAATACAATATCACAGTCTATTGGTGTCCATATATGACCTACCACGATAAGTTTCATGAATTTCAACTAAGTTTTGGATTTACTAAATTTTAAAAATCTATATTCTTAATGTTTTGAAAACTCTTGCATGGGGAAACATGCACACACAGACACACATAGGATTTTGCAATCCATTTTGGTGCACATGTAGCTCAAATTTGATTTTTGCACATTAAATCCCTAGGAAATCAATCAATGTATAAAAACGGTCGAATGATCTCTGTTTTTTTACATTTAACACGACACTCCTTTGGTCACATGTTCATTGCAGAAAAAGTTTGACATGCCTCAGAGTGTGGCTGTGTTGTGGTGGGGTTGTGGGGTGGGGCAGTCCGGCAATACACTCCTAGTCGTGAGCCTCCGTGTGGGATTATTGATCATTTTGTGATTCATATATGCCACATCAAAGATGTGAATTGTTTATTTAAAGCATTACACAACCCTTTCATACATACATGTTCGGGCCACATGCATGCATTGGTGGTCCTCTCGACACTCCCTTGTGCGGTTATCAACGACGTGCCCATTTGTTAGCCCGCAAAGGTTTTCTGTTTCCACCGACAACGAGAGGCATTTGACCAAAATATGGATTCATCTTGGCATGCGTGTGGTGTGGATCATGGTGAGATTCCATACCAAAGTTCGGGCATGTGCGTACACATGAGCCCCTCCCACCGGCTTGAAGTGAGGGGGTTACGCATCGTGGTGTAGTGCATTTCCGATTTGTGAAGCATGTGCCACATCAAATTTGTGCATTGGGTATTCAAACATCACATAACATACGGGCACATGCACGCGGTGGTTTTATCCTGTGACACTCACTCGCGTGTGACTCTCTCTGTGGGCCCGCGAGTGTAACACCCATGATGCGGCTATATCTCCCACGTGTCGAAGCACGACTTAGAGGCATAACCGCATTATGGTTTTGTCGCAAGAAGGGTCATCTTCACACAATCCCATGTAATGAACAAGAATGGGATAAAGAGTTGGCTTACAATCGCCACTTCACACAATGAACATATAATAAATCATACATCATTCAGAGTACACACATGGTCCGACTACGGACGAAGCCAAAAGAAAAGAAGATAACCCAACTGCTAGATCCCCGATCGTCCCAACTGGGCTCCACTACTGATCAACATGAAACGATATATAGCAACAACCAAGGTCTTCGTTGAGCTCCCATCTGAGCTCGGTTGCATCACCTGCACTGGTATCATCGGCACCTGCAACTGTTGTGATAGTATCTGGTGAGTCACAAGGACTCAACAATCTCAAAACCCGTGAGATCAAGACTATTTAAGCTTATGGGTAGGAAGGGGTAAAGTGGTGAGGTTGCAGCAGCGACTAAGAATATATGGTGGCTAACATACGCAAATAAGAGCGAGAAGAGAGCAAACGGAACGGTCGTGAACTAGCAATGATCAAGAAGTGATCCTGAACTCCTACTTACGTCAAACATAACCCAAAACCGTGTTCACTTCCCGGACTCCGCGAAAAGAGACCATCACGGCTACACACGCGGTTGATGCGTTTTAATTCGGATCTAGTGTCAAGTTATCTACAACCGGACATTAACAAATTCCCATCTGCCTATAACCACAGGCACGGCTTTCGAAAGATTATACCCTGCAGGGGTGTCCCAACTTAACCCATGACAAGCTCTCGCGATCAACGAAGGAATAGACCTTCTCCCAGGAAGACCCGATCAGACACGGAATCCCGGTTTACAAGACATTTCGACAATGGTAAAACAAGACCAGCAAAGCCGCCCGATGCGCCGACAAATCCCGATAGGAGCTGCACATATCTCGTTCTCAGGGCACACCGGATGGGTCAGCCTACGAGTAAAACCAGCCCTCGAGTTGCCCCGAGGTGGCCCCGCAGTCTGCCCATTTCGGACCAACACTCGAAGGAGCACTGGCCCGGGGGGGTTAAAATAAAGATGACCCTTGAGTCTGCAGAACCCAAGGGAAAAAGGCTTAGGTGGCAAATGGTAAAACCAAAGTTGGGCCTTGCTGGAGGAGTTTTATTCAAAGCGAACTATCAAGGGGGTCCCATAAATCACCCAACCGCGTAAGGAACGCAAAATCCGGGAACATAACACCGGTATGACGGAAGCTAGGGCGGCAAGAGTGGAACAAAACACCAGGCATAAGGCCGAGTCTTCCACCCTTTACCAAGTATATAGATGCATTAATTAAATAAGAGATATTGTGATATCCCAAAATAATCCTGTCCATCATGAAGCAATCTTCAACTTCACCTGCAACTAACAACGCTATAAGAGGGGCTGAGCCAAAGCGGTAACATAGCCAAACAACGGTTTGCTAGGAAGGGTGAAAAGGTTAGAGGCTGACATGGCAATATGGGAGGCATGGTAAACAAGTGATAGGTAGCGCAGCATAGCGATAGAACGAAGCAACTAGCAAGCAAAGATAGAAGTGATATCGAGGGTAATGGTCATCTTGCCAGAGATTCCGCAAGGAAGAAGAACGAGTCCATGAAGAAGACAAACAGACGTAGTCGAACGAATCCTCACAACTCTGGAATGAAACGGAAGCTAACGAGGGAAGCAAACCGGAAAGAAGCAAGCAACATGGTAAACACACAAGCATAAACATGGCATGATGCACAATCAAGTATGATGCATGTCCGATTTAAATGAGGCATGGCATGGCAAAATGCAACAAACAATACTACAAATTAAGTGGAGCTCAATATGCAACGGCTTGCATATTGACGAAACACCACATTCAAGTTATTTAGTTTGCTCTCGTTTAGGAACAAGGCAAGATTAAATGTTGGTTAGCATGGCAAGAGGTGAAGCATAATTAATCTAACTTTTTAGGCAAGTTCAAATGAGGCCGGAAATAACAACAACAATTCCAGAAAATCCTCATGTGCATATTTTAGATTTGGTACTGTTCTGCCCTATAACATATTTTAGAGTTGTTAAACATGCAAAGTAGTGCTACCATGTTAATCTATGCATTTTTCTACCCCATTTGCATATATAATTTATTTAAATCCGAGCTACGGTTATTTAGTTATGAAATAAATTATTTTAACATGGCATTTATGCAAATTAATGCAAACAACAAGTTAAACATTTTAAACATGCATGAAAGTTGGATATTGTGAAACTAGATGAAAATCTAAGCATTTTACATATGTAAGATGTCTCATTTAGATGCATGGTTCAATAGTTATTAGCAGTTTAAAATAGGGACAGTTCTGCAAATATGCAATGCTCTGGGAATTTAACAAATCGCTGACAACAGAAAAAAACGAACGGGCCGAATCTGAGCGCTCTGGGCTGGGGGAGCTGCTCACCATGGGCCAAGCCCAGATCGATGGAGAGGCAGAGCTTTGAGGCTCCTGGCCCAGGCGCATCCAACGCGCGAGGCAGGGGCTCGTCCTCCTCTGCAACTGCTTCGATGTAGAGGATGTAGAGGGATGCAGGGGTCGATGGCTGCGGCCGGGCTTGGCGACGGGGAGGGTGTGGAGGCGGTCCTCGCCGGAGAAGGAACGACGACGGGTTGGCAGGGTCGAAGGATCCGGGCGGAGGCGGTACTTGATGGCAAAGGCGACGCGAGGGGTCGAGGCATCCTGGTACAGAGAGAGAGAAGGTTCAGGGAGGGGGAGACGGGGAGAAGAAAAAGAGGGGCGGCGCGACTCGCCTGGTTGCCAGGTCTGGCTAGCGGGGCGACGCGGATGGACCGGGAACGGCGGAATCCGGCCGGGTCCTGGGCGAGGACGGCGGCTGCTGCATTAGGGACCGAGCGGGAGCTCGGGAGGGGGCGTCCCTTGGGCGTACGACGAGAAGGGAGCACAGGGAGGCGAGGCGGCACGACGAACTGCGGAGGCGACAGCCTTGGCTCCAGCGGGTGGCTCCGGCGAGCTGGTGACGAGGAGGTCAGGGCGCCCTTCTCCTGGCGCCATGGGTGGGAACTCCTACAGGACAGAGACAACAGAGAGAGACAAGTGAGGGGGAGAGAGAGCTAGAGGAAAGAGGGGATGGAAGAAAGGGCACAGGTGAGGGCAACGGCCTGGTTGTGGTCGCCGGCGGGGATGAGGCCTCACGCGCGAGGGGATCAGCGAGTGGCGCTGGTTGGTTGGGTGCAGAATAATGAGGTGGATTGGATCGGAAGGGATCCCGAGGGAGAAGGGAGTTGGTCGGGTGGCGGCGGAGGAAATGGAAGGATGGGACATCTCCCCTAGGTTTTAGGGTTGGGCATTATATAGCAAGTGAAATTTTTAAGTAGGGGCTATCCGGTCCGTCCGATTATAATCGGGCGGTCGTAAATAAATAGGTTAGGTAGCCCGAATAATACAACGGAGATGTTTTATAGATGTTTGGGGATGATCCGGACCCAACGGTAATAATAGTCCGGTTCGGGTTCGGGGAAGTTTCGGACACGGGCAAGGGGTCGATGCACTGTGCAAATAGACTCCGGTTTAGGCAAGAGGGAAAACGAAGAACAAGGTTGGACTTGGATGAGTCAATGAAGGCAAGGGGGGGGACGTGACAACTACGAACGGACCACGAGTTTAAGAAAACATGCGGATGCAATGCGTATGATGCGATGATGAATGCAACAAACAAATAAATAGCACAACGAAACTCGCAAAACATGGAAGGCATCTGAAGCGTCAGTCTTGGGGTGTCACAGCGAGGTCGTACGTCGTCGATCAGTTGAACGTACAATGAGAGAGAGAGAGGTTAATTTGACCAACAAGGATGGTTCTTTTTAGGTTTGTGTTATGGATATGCATAGTAGGAGTATGTAGGACATGTCAAAGAGGGGGCAACATGAATACTCTCTATATGCGTACGTCATAACCCCGCTCCATGTGGGGACTTTCTGGTCCCGAGGCAGGTGCCACATCATAGTTGTACATTGGTATTCAAACATCACGCAATACCATGCAGGCGGTGGTTGCCCTATAGGAACTCACTCGCGGGTGGCCCTTCCATCTATGGGCATGTGAGGCTGTCCTCCATCACTTTGTCCCAACGAGAGAGAGGTTAATTTGACCATCAAGGAATGATTCTCTTTTGGTTTGTCCTATACAGTAGAAGTACATATATACCACGCGTAGAATGGGGACGTAGATATAGCACATACCACGCATCATGAACCTCGCTCTCTGTGGGGACTTTTTGGTTTCCTATATATATGTGGTGCCACATCAAAGTTGTGCATTGCGTATTCAAACATCAAACAAACACCTCTTTGGGTCACATGCAGACGATGGTACATAGTCCTATATAGGATGCTCACTTGCGTGCAACATATGCTTCTCTTTCTATGGGCTTGCGAGTTCATCGTCCATCACTTTGACCCAACAAGAGAGAGGTATGTTTGACGAACAAGGAGGATTAATTCTTTTAGAGCTGTGTTACTAGGTGTATAGTACGTGTTGAACGGGGGGTGACCAACATATATATAGTAGGTGTCACATGAACCTCACTCCGTGTGGGGACTTTGCGGTTTTTGAGGCAAATGCCACATCAAAGTTGTGCATTAGGTATTCAAAACATCACAAACACACACACCTCTCCATGGAAATAGCACTTCACAAACATCAAAATAGCACTTCTTCTTTGCTTCGAGTTACCGTATAGTAGGTCGATCATTCCAAGCCTAATTTAGTTTGAGTGCATGCTACGCGTCGTGAACCCTCGCTAGTGTGGGGATTTTACGATTCCAATGCGTGGTGCCACATCAAATTTGCGATTTGGTATTCAAACACCACACACATCACTTCCATATACATACTTGGGCAGATGCATAGAGTGGGTTTGTCTTCATACAGTACTCCCTCGCGAGGTTATCAACGACAAGCTAGACCATTTTGCGGGGCCATGTGGATGTCCATCACTTTGACCAACAACGAGCGGGAGAGGTTGTACGACCAAGTTGGATTCTGCTTGGTCCTTGTTACAATACGTCTTGGTGAGATGCCCTCCCCCCGACGTGTGTGGGGGGGTGGGGGGCTACTTTGCACTACCTACAACCTCTGTCGGGTCGAGGAAGTCTGGTTAATTTGCAAGGCACGCGTGCCACATCAAAGTTGTCGATGGTAGTTAAATATCACACCACACCCTTTTCATACATATAGTAGGGCCACCTGCAGGTGGTTCGTATGTGGTCTCACCCATCTCGGGCCACAAGCACACATTGGTGGGTCGGCACATGGTCCACCTTTGTCGGGAAGTGAAAGGGGAAGTTTGACCATATATATGATGGACTCCTATAGGTTTTGCATTACGATAGGGTGAGATTTCAGACCTAGCTATTTGGGGGCATGCATTCATAGCTAGGATTCCCTTACAGCCGACACGAAGAGGGTTTCGTAGGGGTGGCTGACTAGCAATAGTGTGCTTTTGTGCGTCAGGTGCCACATCAAAGTTGTGCATTGGGTATTCAAACATCAAACCACCTTTCATACATATATTTGTTCCACATGCAAGTGTGTTCGTGTTCTAACCCTTTCCTGTGTTATTCTTTTTGCCAAATTTATAAACAACACATGAGTTGGATGCAGAAACCATCTGTGATTAGGGACGCGACAGACACGGTTCGTCCAGACTACCCGTGTCCCACTCCCGTGCCCCTGCAGTCACTCACATCAGCACAGTAGATTGGGCTCCACGAGGCTTACCTCCCGCTCTTGAAAATATCTACTACCTCGTAATCTCGAAAAATCTACCGCCTGGAAGGTTTTTATGTTTGATAGCACACAATTAGTATGTGGTGGACCATGTGTGAAGTCTGTTACTCCCACTCTGCTTCAATCCCTTGATTCAAATTATCAGTAGCCCCGCCTTGTTACTCCTGCCTCTGCATCCCTCGCAATCTAAAAAATATATGCCTGCCCTTGATCCAATTTTTAGTAGCCCGAGCATTTTACTCCCGCCTTTGCATGCCTCACAATCTCAACAATATCTACCCGCCCTTGATCCAAATTTTTAGTAGCCCGGCATTTTACTCCCGCCTAGTAAAATTTTCACTTGTCATAGAATATCCTCAAACACCACCTTGCCCCCCTCTACACACACACCCCAAAACCTCTGCTTGAACAGACACACACCACCCTTCCTCGCTCGAAACCATCGTCGCCGTTGCTACCTCCATCCTCAACCTCTCCCTGTGTGCTGGGGAGCTCGAGGATCCAATGGCCCAAAATAGGTTTATCGCGGCCTCTTCGCCCGACGCCGGCGATGTGGCCGCCGAGGTGTCCCCATCGTCCTGCGCGGGCTCTTTCTCGATCCGCTATCACCAGTCGCCCGATCCGCCCGTCGCCTCGCCCCTATGCCGGCTCTAGGACTTCCCCGTCCTCCCTCAGGCCCGACCGCCGACGAGGTCCTACCTCGGGGTCTGGCAGCAGCGGTGGGGGACGTGGGTCGCCAAGATTACGGATTGGGAGACCCATACCCACCGGTGGCTTGGTAGTTTCCACCCGGCCGAGCTCGTGGACATGGAGTACGACCGCTGGCAGGTCCGCTTCCACGGCGGAGCGGTTAGTCTCCATTTCCCCTTCGACACACGTTTGGTCAACCTCGTCCTGCCGGGGCTAGGGGTGGTGAGCTCAGCTCTTGCATGGGAGGACCACCAGGCATGGGAGCACCTCGAGGCCGAGGCCGCCGCTGAGGCCTACATGCAAGAGCTCCGCCGGCAGCACCCGGAGCTCACGGAGGTGGAGTAGATGATCTTTGTCGGTGCAGAGGGCAGCGAGGTTATCGTGCTCTCCTACGATGACAAGGTCGAAGGCGGCGAGGACGGCGATGTGGAGGGCATCGAGGTGGGCGGCGAGGACGAGGAGATCAACGTCAACGAGTGGAGGAGTGTCTTACCCAATGACCCCGATTACGGCACCGGCCCGAACCCGGCTCGCGGCTGTCTGTGTACTAAAATAGGGGCTCTATTTTGTACCCCTTACTAAGTGCACGGGCAGTCGGAGCCACATGGCCACGGCCACACTAAGCAGGGCAAGGAAGAAGGCCGGAGCCACCGAAATGATCAGCGCAGCGCCAAGACCAGAAGACCAAAAGGACAATGCGACTCTTGCCGGGGCAGGATCCACAGCCCCGACAAGAGTCTTGCCAGAGCAACTTGCCCAGCCCCACGCTAGTAGGACGCACTACCATTGAGCCCAAGTTTCCCAACCTCATTGGGACCAGGGCTCAGGAGGCACTCCTGTGGTGGCATGCAGATCTTTGTGAAGACAAGAGGCATTCTAAGACAGAGGAGGAACAGAAGGCAACGAAACCACGTCAAGATCCTTGCCAAAGAAGCACACAAGACCTCCGGCAACATCCTTGCCGAGATGACTACGATGCCGCAGCAAGACCCTTGCCAGGGCCCCGGCAAGGCCCTTGCCAAGGACATCTGTGACATCTACGTCAGGCCTGCGCCAGCCACGGTCCCGCCCCCGTTCCCTATGCAACTGCCAGCCCACCAGCTGGGCAAGCACCTGCGTGTCAACGAGGGGCTTCCAGACCAATTCGGCGCATGCCTACATGGTGGCATGCAAATCTTCATGAAGGCCATGCCACCGCGCCACCTCAGCTGCCTGCCAGCCCCCGTGGCGCCACCTCAGCTGCCTGCTAGTCTACATGGTGCTGCACGCCTTGCTGGCTCGGGCGCTTGTCGAAGCAGGGAAGAGCGGCAGCAGATGGGACGTGGGTTCGCATTTAATGCACCTTGTCCCATATGGCTATCGATAGACTTAAACACAGTACCCCGATGCCACCTCCTGGTGCCACTGTGGCGATCCCCTTGCTTATAAAAGGAGGCCCAAGGCATCCAGGAGAAGGATTCGGATCTTTGATCAAGTTACGCCCATTGTAGCTAGCTCCAGAACAAGAACACTGAACAGAGATCTTAGGCAGTAGTAGGGTATTATGCAAGTCGCGGCCTGAACCTGGGTAAATGCCCTATGTCCACTGAATTGGCCTCCGATCCTGCTCTCCTCTCAACCCCACGCCCCGCAACCGTAGTAGGGATCTCATTTTGGTCCCATAGGTGTCGTTTCCACCGACATCTTTGGCGCGCGAGGTAGGGGGCGCTGCTTGTTGAGAGGATCTGGTTCGGGAGCTGTTTCGGGGGTTCTTCGTCGCCATGGCTCTTAAGGAAGAAGGCGACCGAGCGAGAAGCTCCACCGCCAGATGCAGCAAATGTCCGCGCGATGAAAAAAAAAAGCTAAGTCATGCAAGAACTTGAAACAGTTTTTCATTTTACAAGGTTATATTCCTCGGAGATCTTTCCTCTGTACGGGAAACCTGCACGCAGTGGGGCCCTTCCGTCATCGGCAACGCTCTTGGTCTGTTTTGAGTCTGCTCAACATATTGAGCGGCTGCGTCGAGGGCGGCAGGGTGGCCTTTCGCTATTGGCAACGCTCTCGCTCTGTCTTGAGTCCGCTCGACAGTCCGGGCGGCCGCGCTAAGAACGGCAAGGTGGATCGCACGACGGCAAGCACACCCTGCCGGCCGCTAAAGGATCCGTCCTTCAAAGCATATCGGTTTGGGTTTACGCGCCAGCGAGCCTATCCAGTAGGCGTAGGGTGAACATACACAGAAAGGTTGAATAGGGGAATAACATGCAACATATTAAAAGTACTACAGAGTTATATTATACCAATTGTTGTTGCGGTTCTAACTAAAGATATGAATTGTCTTGGTCATGAACCTGCATCGGCAGCAAGAGACGGGCGTCTAGTCCCGACGCTGGCCTTCCAGCCTCTGGATCCCGCTGATGCGGCTGATGACAGGCTCGATGCGCTCCTCGAGCACTGCGAGGTCCGCATAGTCCGACAAGCTATCCAGCAAGGCATCAAAGTCGAGGCTGGGGTTCCAGTGCACCAGCATGGTGAGAACCTTGGTCATGGCGCCCTGGCAAAGCATCCGGGCCTCGTCGGCCAAGGAGCTCGCCCGGTTGGAGTGAAGCTGCTCCAGAGCCCTAAGGACGCTCTCAAAAAAGATGGTCAGACTGGCGTTGGGGCTCAGATTTGGTTCTGGGGCGTACCTCACGTCCGGCACCTTCATCTTGGCCAATTGCTCAGTGATTCTGTTGGCAACAGTGACAAGGCGGTCGATCCAACGTTTCTCGCCATCGACCTGGTCCTTGAGATTGGCGGCCACATTCGCCCGGAGCTGCTCCTCCGCCGTCAAGCGCTAGGTCAGGGTCCCCGCCCGGGTTTTGGCCTCCTCGAGCGCCCCCTCAAGGCCTTCCAGCTTAAGCTTCAGGTCCTTGATGGTGTCGTTGGCAGTGGAAAGCTGCTCGGCTCTGCTAAGGACCTCAGATTGTGCCTCGACTAAGGCCTCGTTGAGTGTGTTCTTTTTTGAGGACAGCTCCAGGGTCCACTTCGCCAGGCCATCCCGCTCCATCTCCAACTCCTTCACCCTATTGTTGTGGGCTAGGGCCTGGGCATCGAGCGCCTCCTTGTGTTTATGCTCCAGCTCTAGGTTCCGTGCCGTGGCAAGCTTCTCCACCTCTTCATCCTTGCCACAGAGTTAGGCGGCAAGCGATGCCTCGCGCGCGGCAAGATCCTCCACATAGGAGTTCGGTGCAGCCTCGCATTGGTGCCGGATAGCCTCCTCCTTGTCGGCATGTGCCTTCGCCACCTCTTAGGCCTTCTTGATGTCGGACTGCTTTAAGATGAGCTCTTGTTTACGCTCAGCCAGCTGCTCTTGGGCAGCCTTCAGCTCTTCATGGGCCTGGCGGAACCAGGCTTGCGCCTCGGCGAGATGCTTCTCAAGGTCAGCCTCCGTCTTGTTCACCACCGCCTCCTTGGTCCTCACCTGGTCTAGACGGGCGCGGTGGAGCGCCTGGATCTTGTTGAAGTTGGCACTCAAAGCCTGGAGGAGCCGCTCCTCTTGGGAGCCACCACCAGAGCTCGAATCGTCAACAACTTCGAGCCCGGCGGCGGCGAGCACCTCATCGTCAAAAATCTCCCCCTCGACAGGAACTCCGGTGCCCGTCGTCCCCGGAAGGCGGACGAACAAGTTGTCGCCCACCTTCAGGTACCTGCCCGAGCCGGAGGCAGTAGAGGAGGAGGGTTGATCATCGACCACCTCCTCCTCGGCAACGGCACCCCTTCCGGCCTCCCCGGCAGGCCCCTTGTCGGCCTCCTCCTCAGCAGCAGCACCCCTGCCGGTGTCCCCGGCAAGCCTATCACCGGCCTCCTCATCGGTGGCCTCGCCGGACTCCTCGGCAGACCCCGCGGCAGCTTCCTCCGCATCCTTGGCGGCCTCATCGGAGGCAATCTTGGTGGCCTCGGCCTCTGCATCCTTGGCAATCTCCTTGATGGTGGCATCGGCGGTCCCCTGGTCAGCCGAGGGAGCGCATGGATCCTGGCATGAGGGGTGAGGCAGAGCCAAACCAAAAAAAAGGCAAACACAAGGGATGGATGGGCTCACCTATGCCAGGATGGGGGGAGGCAGCTCTCTTCCCACCAACTTCCGGAGCCGGGGTGGACCCGCCAGCGCCTAAGTCCACCCCCTCTTCCTCCGTGTGCATGGGCTCGGCGCTTGGCGCCCTTGCCGGGGATGCCCCACGGGGCGGTGTAGTTGATGGAGGCGGCGTGTTGGAGGTGGCCCCCAGTGGGTTCTCCTGCCGCTGTCTTTCTTCTGCAGCCACGACAAAGTCAGTGCCAAAGAGGTCACCCTTCCCAGCACACGTTGATAAGGAACAGGTGCTAAACTTACGCTGGGGGCTGAGCCGGGGGCTGCGCCACGGGCTACTGTCATCCGGGCTGCTCTCCACCAGCAGCGGTGCACCTGGAGTGCCTACCGGGGGTTGGCCGCTTGCCAAAGCCCTGGCCCTCTTCCTCACCCGCTGGGCCAATGTCTCCGTGTCCCTGCCGAGGCAAAACAAGTCAAGATAAGCAAACAACTCTGCTGGAAAAGACAGGAGTGACAGGGATAGGATGCTCACTCCTCCTCTGTCTCCTCATCTGCTACTTTCCTTTTTCTCCTCCGGCTGAGGGACAAGAAGTCGAAGATGATTTCCTCGTTCGCGCTTTCCGGGGAAGGTGATGGAGTCCGGTAGCGTTTGGATGAAGAAGAGGAAGTCGTCGTCTTCTTCGCCACCACGGCTCTATTTTTCGCCTCTGTGGCCCATGTCACGCGCACGGCTCCCATCGGCACGACCTGCAGCGGTTCGCCCATGCCTCGTTGGACTGGCTCGCCAGAGCTGGCCCGGTGCAGGGTGCATCTCTTCTTCATGGACGAGGGGTTGACGGCCTCAGCCTCCTCCTCGGATGATTCTTTAACCTCGTCCCCGGCAGGGGGGCCTCGGCGTTGCCGCCGCCCGCCTTTTGGGCGGCCCTCACCCACCGAGCGAGTTCCTCTTCCTTTGCAGCAATAGCGGCCTCGTTCTCCATGCCTCCAGCATCGCTGGCCAGCCTGGCAAGCCCCGCCTCCGCCGCCCTTTTGGCGATGTAGTTTAACTCCTCCTGGGTGGTGTCCTGGATGAGCACTGGCTCATCGTGAGCACATTCTTCGACGAGGTTATCGAAGAAGTCCTGCACCTGCTCGGCCGGGGGCTCGACCCAGTTGGGGTCAAGGCCATGTGCATTAAAGGCTGGCATCATGGCGAGAATTTCGGCCTGTCGGGTGTTGTTGCTCAGTGGGACCACACCGGCGGCAGCCTGAACAACGGCCCTTTGACAACCTTGCCGGACTTCGCCACCTTGCCGGTCCTCTCCACCCTGCCATCGGCGAACACATCCAGCTGGAAGAGCCTCCGATAGTACCAGGAGTGCCCCAGCACCATGAGGTTGTTCTACAGGCCGGTGCAGAGCCTCATGATATCAGCCGCATTTTGGAAAGCCCAGGGCAACGTCCCTTTCCTGTGCAGCGGAGCAATTTGGCGGCAGATGAAATATGTCGCGATCATCTCCAGGGTGAGTCCGGCCTTAGTAAGGTGGTGAATCCTGGTGGTGGCAATGGAGAATTTCTTATCATTGGGGTCGAGGTTGCTCCAATCTGCGCCACGGGGCAGTGCCTCCTGACGAACTCTCCGGCAGAACTCCGGCGGGTCCTCCTCCACGATCCAGCACACCCGGGCCCCGCCATTCTTCCCACCTCTCCTTCGTGACGCCCTCTGGGTACGCCCCTTTCTCCTGGGCCCTCGTGATCCAGGCGACGGTTCCAGAAAGGGCGCCCCCAGGCTGGACGCGGGGGGAGAAATAGTGGCGGAAAAGCATCGTGCTGTGCACCACTCCGGTGAAACCCTCGCAGAGGTGGGCAAAGCACGCCAAAGACGCCACTGCATTCGGCGTGAGGTCCAGCAAGTTGAAGCCGAAAGTGCGCATGATGTCGTTGAGGAAATCGGAAAAAGGGAGACAGATCCCGCAATAGAAGAAATCGACAAAAAATGGGTACCGTTCCTGGCCACCCAGGTTGCAATCTGCAGGGAGGGCGCGTGTGGCCGGATGCGCCGACGTTGCTGCCCCCCACAGGGACTTGAAATAGTCTATGAGCTCGATGGCATCGATCGACGATGGGATGAAGTAGGCGGACTGTGCCCGCCGCACCACCGCGTCGCTCTCCGGCATCTCCTTCCCCTTCATCTCTTTGGCTGCGCCCTTGCCTTTGCTAGATTTGGGCGCCATGGCGGCTAGATAGGGAGCAGGGGGTTGAGGGTAGTGGGCGGAGTTGTGGCGGCAAACAGGGGCTTGAGGAAGAAGAAGACATGGACGGCAATACCAAGATTGGGGAGGAAAATAGAGGGTAAATGAGTCGCACGCCCACAGTTATTCCTTTTTATGGGGAAGACGTGGGCCGCCTCTTTGCCATTAATTTCGACGTGACGCATGCCTGTAGCAACCGCTCCGTGCATGCCCCCACGTCATGCATTCAACGCGGGTCGTGGGGAAGCGCAGCGGGCGGAAAGTTACTACGGTGGAAAAACCGCCCGGCCTGCCCGTGCACTGTTTTTTGGCATAGCCCAACAACCGCACCGCGCTTATGTGTGGCCCAGGCCCCGGGGCTCCTGTCGGTGTACTAAAATAGGGGCTCTATTCTGTACCCCTTACTAAGTGCATGGGCAGTCGGAGCCGCGTGGCCACGGCCACACTAAGCAGGGCAAGGGAGAAGGCCGGAGCCACAGAAACGATCAGCACAGCGCCAAGACCAGAAGACCAAAAGAACAAGGCGATTCTCCCCGGAAAGAGTCTTGCCGGGGCAGGATCCACAGCCCCGACAAGAGTCTTGCTGGGGCAACTTTCCCAGCCCCACGCCAGTAGGACGCTCTACCCTTGAGCCCATGTTTCCCAACCTCATTGGGACCAGGGCTCGGGAGGCACTCCTGTGGTGGCATGCAGATCTTTGTGAAGATAGGGTGCATTCTAAGATAGAGGAGGAACAGAAGGCAACGAAACCATGGCAAGATCCTTGCCAAAGAAGCATGCAAGACCTCCAGTAACATCCTTGCCAGGGACGACTACGACGCCGCGGCAAGACCCTTGCCAGGGGCCTGGCAAGGCCCTTGCCGAGGATATCTGTGACATCTACGCCAGGCCTGCGCCAGCCACGGTCCCGCCCCCATTCCCTATGCAGCTGCCAGCCCACCAGCTGGGCAAGCACATGCGTGTCATGAGGGGCTTCCGGACCAATTCGGCGCATGCCTACGTGGTGGCATGCAAATCTTCATGAAGGCCACGCCACTGTGCCACCTCAGCTTCCTGCCAGCCCCTATGGTGCCACCTCAGCTGCCTGCTAGTCTACATGGCGCCGCACGCCTCACTGGCTCGGGCGCGTGTCGAAGCAGGGAAGAGCGGCAGCGGATGGGACGTGGGTTCGCATTTAATGCACCTTGTCCCATACGGCTATCGATAGACTTAAACATAGTACCCCGATGCCACCTCCCGGTGCCACTGTGGCGATCCCCTTTCTTATAAAAGGAGGCCCAAGGCGTCCAAGAGAAGGATTCGGATCTTTGGACAAGTTACGCCCATTGTAGCTAGCTCCAGAACAAGAACACTCAACAGAGATCTTAGGCAGGAGTAGGGTATTGCGCAAGTCACGGCCTGAACTTGGGTAAATGCCTTGTGTCCACTGAATTGGCCTCCGATCATGCTCTCCTCTCAACCCCGCGCCCCGCAACCGTAGTAGGGATCTCATTTTGGTCCCATAGGTGTCGTTTCCACCGACAGCGGCACACCATACCTAATGAGGAAGGATTGTCTTGAGCTCCACTTCGACCGAAAGTAGCTTAGTTTAGTTTAAATTTATGTTTTATGTTCGGTTATGCAAAACTATCTATGTTTATGTTTGAATGCATGCTACTTTTGGTTGAACCTGCTTTGAACTTGATCAAATTGAAGTTTACAACGTTAAGTTTAGGGGGTCGACTAGAAACGGCCAAAAATTGCTGAAGTAGACATATATATATCCACTAAGGGTTTTATTCTGTTAACTTTTAAAGGATCGGCTAGAGATGGCCTTATGCCTTGTTTATTTCAGTTCTTCACAATGCAATGCTCTATATGTGCAACTATTTGCGATGCAGTTCAATTTCATCAATAACAGTTTCAGCAATACCACTGTGAATTATAATATTTGGTTGCTATTAAGGATGTTGCAGTTAACATGCCTTTTCATTTTTTTAACAATAACTAGCGTACTTTAGACCTACACAATACCAGTTTGAATGACTATATTTGCTTGTTTTTAAATGTTATGCCTGTTGCAGTTAACTCACCTTTCCACTTCTTGTTTTGCTTAAATAGCATGCTTAAACCTACACACTGAAGCTATCATTTGTATATTATGTTGTCTACCATGGATATATTTGGTTGATGTTTAGCCTGTTGTGCTTAACATGCCTTTATATGTACTCATACAGGGCAATATTGAGAATAGTGATGTTTTCCATCGAGGTTAGGTTCATCGCATTGCTTATATGTACTCACTGTTCAGGATATCGGTAGCCGGTACCATATAGCCTGGGGGATGATTAGGGGTTAATCGTCGAATCAGGCATTGCACTGAATATATCTGTAACCCATTTGTCGGTAGGTTAACTAGGATCATATTTAATATATCTAAGGCTACATAACGACAAGCATTGTACTGAATGACTAAATACGCAATCCCAGGCTACATAGCAACAAGGAAGAGTGTTACCTTAATGTTCTGATGATGTCTAGATATACATGTAATAGGATCTTATATAATGTGATGGAGGGAGTGTTGTACTACATCATTTTGCAATTGTTATTTAGCTTCTAATATTAACTTGGTGCTCTTAGGTACATATGTCATTGCCAAAGATCCACACTTTAACCCTTTGTACGTATGGGGAAATGAGATATTCATGAACCAGCATCAAGTGAGGAAACTAATAAAAATTGTTATTAAAATGGGTCAAAATATGTCAATTGAACTATTTGTTTACACTTTATGCAAGACAACAGTGAACTGCATGATGGTAAGTAAGAACTCTATAGCCTTCTTTTTACTGCCCGTAATGAGTTGTATTAGATGACAATGTCTGAATATTTTTCTTTTGCAGTGGATCCTGAAGCAGTTTACTAAAGATTACATCTCAAACTACATGATTGGCGGCCGACAATCACAAGGGGTTGGACTTGAGTCTTTTGTGCCTTCTGCATTGAGGAGAGCACAATAAGACCATTTCGCTTCACCTTGTTCAGCAACCAGAATGTCTCTTGCCTCTTTATTTACCATCTATAATAGTACAAGTATACAACTTGAAAGTGCTAGTATTCGACTAGAGGGGGGGTGAATAGGCGATTTTTATGAATGTCTTCAAAACATGGGTGCTTTGAAGACAAACAATAGAAATGAACCTATTGATATGCAGCGGAAGGTAGACTACACTAGACAAGCCATAGTCAAGTAAGTAATGTAGTGAAAGCACGAAGACTATCCGCAGCTAGGTAGTATGGATCGGTATGGAAGATAGTATGAAGCCAAACAGTAAACAGTCTTCACACAGTGAAGTCAATCAGATCAAGAAAACGGGCAAAGACTTCACGAAGACAAACTGTAAGTAAAGACAGAGAGGAAGGATAGAACCAGTTGCTCGGAGAGGACAAGGGATTTGTTGGACCAGTTCCAGTTGCTGTGACAACTATACGTCTGGTTAGGGAGGCTGAGATTCAACTCAGAAGACCGCGTCTTCACCTTATTCCCCTTGAGCTAAGAACACTTAGTCCTCACCCAATCACTCTGGTAATTCTTCAAGGGAGACTTCCAAACATTCACGGACTTCGTTCACCGGCAATCCACAATGGCTCTTGGATGCTCAGAATGTGATGCCTAACCAGCTGGAGGATTCACAGTCCTCAAGTGTAATAAGTCTTCAGATCACGCGGACAGAAAGACTTCAGTGATGCCTAACACTCTTTGGCTCTAGGTGTTTTGGGCTTTGTCCTCGCAAGGATTACTCTCTCAAATGCTTCGGAGGTGGGTTGCTCTCAAACGACAAAAGCCGTGCACTAAATCTGAGCAGCCACCAATTTATGGTGTCGGGGGTGGGCTATTTATAGCCAGGAGGCAACCCGACCTGATTTGTCCAAAATGACCCTGGGTCAATAAGGAACTGACACGTGTCCAACGGTCAGATTTCAAACACACGCGACAGCTTAGCTTGGGCTACAAGTAAAGCTGACTCATCCAGCTCTGGATAGGATTTGCTCTCATTGTCTTCGCTCGAAGACATAGGATTTGGTTGAGCATCACTTCAGTCACTCTGACTTTGTTCACTTGGACCCCACTTAACAGTACGGTGGTTCCTATGACTCAACAAAGAAGAAAAGGAAACTACAAAACAACTATGTCTTCGCACTCCATAGTCTTCATGCGATGTCTTCTCTTGTGTCTTCAATGTGAATATCTTCAGAGACCACCATTGTCTTCAATGTCTTCACACATTTTTAGGGGTCATCTCTGGTAGGTAAATCGAATCAATATGGGACTACTACCTATGTTATCCTACAATTCTCACAAACACATTAGTCCCTCAACCAAGTTTGTCGTCAATACTCCAAAACCATCTAGGGGTGGCACTGGATGCACTTACAATCTCCCCCTTTTTGGTGATTGATGACAAACTGGTTGAAGTTTTCAACGGGGATAAAAGTATGTGAAAGTTTAGTGTTGTGAGTATTGTCTTCATACATATGACGAGGCTCCCCCTAAAGATGTGCATATAAACAATTTGCTTTTGAATGCAAATGCACATGGCAGGTTTTGCTCTGTGGAGGCCATCTTCAAAGTGTGAAGATAATACATTATGCATATAGAAGGATAATGAAGATAATGATATGCATAATGGAAAATGGACGTATGCAGAATGACTTCATGCGGAATTTATCATCGCAACACAGAGTAGCAGAAAAAGTAGCAGACAACCATCGAGTTTAAGTGTTACAACTCAAAGAAACAAATGTATCAAAAGACGAGAGTTGTAAAACTTGGCAAAATAATACAACCACCCATAAGGACCCGCTTGAAGACTATAAACTCATATGCTTCTCCCCGTTTTGTCAGTAGTGACCAAAATGGTTTGAAGACATAGAGCGTCTAGTCGTCTCCAGAAGGAGCAGGGTCGGCGTTGGAGTTTGGTGGTGTAGAAGGGCCTGGTGCAGAGTCGAGATGTAGTGTAGCCATGGTCGGTGAAGTGGCGTCGTCTTCTTCATTGACGACATTCGAAACAACAGTTGTAGCCGAAGATGAATACTCAGAATCTTCAAGTGAGGGAGTGCGGCGCCAGCTTTCATTTGGTGGAGGCCTGGAATCAAACTTGAAGCTCTCGTTGAAGCCATTTGCTCGTATATCATCTTCAGAGCATAGCAGAGGAAGGATTTTCCAGGACCGCCTTGCATTCTCATGGGCAAAAAATGAGTTCTTGGTGGCCAAGTTGCGAATGCGATTGACATCCACCAAGAGACTCTGCATCTGTCGCTTCAGCCAGCCGTGGTGCTTATCCTACTTCTGATGTAGGGCCACAAGCAGTTCACGATCATTGAGTGCACGAGAACGCTTCTGAGGCCTTTGGGCAATCATACTGGTAGTGGCTTAAGTATTTGCACGATGAGGCATACGCACATTGCCAGCCAGAGGATAAGTAGTAGTTGCAGCATTGGGGACATGAACTCCTTCTATAGGTTGCGAGAAGCTGTGATGATCAATATTTTGATGACATAGAGGCTCCTTGGCAGGCTCGGGGTAGATGGCTTCAACTGACAGATCAACCTCAGGCAGAAAGACAAGATGGTTGCGTGCTGAAGGCTGATAATCAACAGAAGAATGGAGTTTGATTAGGCGCATTACCCATGGAGCATAGAACTTCAAGCCAAATAGATCAATCCCAGATGCAGCAAGTTGTCTGATGAAGAAATCCTGGGAGTTGATCTGAAGTCATTGACAATGTAGAAGACCAAAGTCTTCATGGCTCCTTCAAGTTTGGCTTCAGAAGAATGTCCCTTGATTGGCCATAGAGTATGCCTCAGTATATGATAGACTGTGTGGGGGCAAGTACTCGAGGTCCTTGGCAAATAATTCCTTGGGATATTCTGCATCTTGAGGTGATGGCTTCATCAGGCTGAGCATCTGACTCATATTTGGTTTAGGCCGCTGAAATATACTCTGCAGTTCTTCTCTGTGACACTGACAACTAGACTCATACAGTTCACCTGGAGTGGGCAGGGAGGTAAGCTCGATGATGTCTTGAGCTTTAGCTTCATGGTGCAAATCTCCTGTCATCCACTCGAGGATCCATGTCTTCGGATCCCGGTTGTAGCCACGAATGTGAAGAGTAGCATAGAACTGCAGCAGAAGCTCTTCATTCCAGTGCTCTTTGGCAGTAACGAATTCCATAAGACCAGCATCCCGAAAGTAGTCAAGAGCTTCTTCAAGATAGGGGAGCCCAGCAATAGCTTCACAATCAAGATGCATGTGAGGGAAGATTCGGTCTTGATTGTAGAGGGCACAGGAGTAATAGTTGCGCTGTTGATGACTCCAGAATCGACTGAAGAGATCTTTGGCTTCAAGTATGGGGTATGGGCACTATCAAAGAATGTATTGTGTGCCCTGAAGCTATTTACACCGAATGATCCTGGAGATGTAGCAGCACCAGGAAGCCTTGGCAGCCTCGGCTTAGGCTTCTGAACTTGTGGTCGCTGCTCCACGTGATAATCATACTGTGATCCAGGAGCAGTGGGAGGAACCATGATTGGCCAGCGAACTGCGACCAACTCCCCCTCACGATTGTAAGCCGTGTCCATGGTGTGAGGCCTTTGGGGAGGAACAACGCCGTCAGTGGGGACCGGAGTCACAGAAGCTTCAGGATTTACATTAGCTTCAGGCACAACATTAGCTTCAGGCTCAACATGATCTTCAGCCAAGACAAGGTCATTGACTTCAGCAGTGTTTGTGGCAGCCTCATTGTTCTCAACCTCCATTCGGTCAATGACCGGAGGGTCTTGAACAATCACATTCTCCTCGAGAATGACTTGATCTGGGGCAGGGGTGTGGCAACTCCTCTTCTCTTCTTTCTTCTTCATCAGCTGATGCAGCCGGAATGTCTTCAGCAGCATTAGCTTCAGACACAGGAACCGTCACAGAAGGATTCTCTTCAGGGAACACTTGAGGTGCCACTGAACTGGATTGTTGGGAATCTTCTTCTGGGATGGTTGACATGGAGACCGATGGCCTTAGACATTTGCGAAGCCGTTGGAACACGGGCGACGCCTTTGGTGATGGGGTGGTCTCCATGTAGTTGTCAACATTCAGTACTGGATTGGTGACTTGCGCTAATGGAGTGTGGGGTGTCTCATCATGAATTGGGGTTTCTTCTTGCGGGCACTCAACCCATGAATCATCTTGAGCGATTGGGGTTAATGGATGACCAATGCTGATGTATTCGCTACTCGTTGGAGCAGGCGATGATATGAAGTGGTGCTCGAGTTGAGGAAGGACTTCATCATCAACAACATTGTCTTCACGACCAACGTCTTCAGCTGCGTTGGGGTCAACAGCTGGAACCTGTTCATCTTCATGAACCTCTATGGAAGCAGGCTGGTGGATCACAACACGTCTATCTTTGTTGGTGGAAGCTGGAGAAGCGACGGGGATAGGTTTAACAATGAGAGGCTGAGAAGCCGCATCACGCTCTTTCTTTGAAGACTTAGTTCCCTTAGTCTTCAACTTTTTTCTTGGAAGGGGCATCGTAAGATGCATCCTTGTGCTTGTGCTTCTTCGCTTCGGCTTCAGCTGCCCTTGTTTTCTTCAGCTCTGAAGCTGCTGAGGGGACCTTAGGCTTTGAGTATGTCATGCTGGCAGGGAAGACAATGTGAGGTTCTTCCCGTCTTGGTGCAGTTTGGGTCACATCAGGCTTCTTTGGTTTGGCAGCCATCCTGGGATCGATGCCAGGGCGCCCAAGAGCTTTGCGCTTTTTAGCTTCATTGTGTGCTTGAACACATTTTTAGCAAGGTATTTCATGCGTTCTCGTGAGCCTTTAGCTTCAGTGCGCTTCTTGTGGAATTCCTCCTTGAGGTCATGCATCATCTTCTTGTAGATTTGAACATCTGCCATGCTGAGCTTGGCCATGTTCTTCTTGAAGTGAGACTTCTCATAATCGATTTTGTTCTTGATCTCGACAATCTTCTGAGCCAAGGCCAACTCGCTGGCTCCATGGAATGTGACGCTGATGTCCATCGGAAGCTGAAGATCATCAATACTTATGCTTTGGTCGTCGAACCACTCATCGATGAAGTTATCAGAATATCAACATCAAAGAGGGGCAAATCATTGAAGATTTCTTCCTCTTGCTTGCTCTTGATGAGCATCTCCAAAGCATCACCACCAAGATCTTCATCGCTTGACAGATCAATGGCTTCATCTTCATTACGCAGAATAATAAACGGTGTCAGGGGTTGCCCAATGGCCTTCTTGAGCAAGGGCTTCTTGGTACTCTTGGACACACGAGATAAATCTTCAGACTGCACACTGGATTCAGGCGGTGCAATCTTCAGAGTCTTCCTTGTTGAAGCTTTTGGTGAAGAAGATGGCTTGGCGGCTTTTGTCTTCGTCTTCTTTTTCTCCTTTTGAGGTGGGGGAGCTTCATCAGAATTAGCTTCTCCAGCAGATTGCTCCACATCTGCTCTCTGAGCAACTACGTGAGACAGAAGCCCATCAAAATTGGCAAAGGGGCCAATTCTGTTCTCATTAGCTTCACGTGTCCCACCAGATCTTGGAGAGGAGGGACCAGGGTTGAAGTTGAGGCCAAACTCCTTTTGATTCTTGACAGTTGAATCTTTTGCAAACTAATAGTTGCGCTTGAAGAGATTGTCTTCACCACACCATAGCAGAGAAGATGGGTCGACATTTTCAGACTGAGCTCCTCTGACCATACACGGATAGAACTCCCGTTCAATAGCTTCAGCCTTAGTCTTCGGCACCAAGCCGCGGTACAGATTGTCACCCCATGGGCGCTTGATGGCGTTCTTTTTAGCATATTCAGGCGTCACAACCTGTACTTGAACCATTCCTCAGCCCAATATCTTCGGATCCACTGTATCTGATTTTTGTGCTGGTTGTAACTCTCCTCAGGATCTGACTTGTATTGTTCATATAGATCAGGAGGCAAATCTAGTGCAGTGTTGCCACGGTGTTGCCTGCCACCCTTGCACGCAGACTTCTCTGAAGCCATGATATTCAGACTGATTGGCTTCAACACAATAAATGGCTTCCGTCTGCTGGTCAGACAAGAACTGGCTTCAGGTGATTCAATGTGATGTTGTAGGAACTTTGCAAATGAATGCAGACTATGAGAACCAAGGGATTCTCCCACAGACATGTATATGTGACAGCATTAGAGATGTGAGGGAAGGGGAAGAGGTCATATGCATTCTAAGAAGATTTTGAAGATAAATCAGTTTAGAAGACATTGACCTCATAGTGCAAAGACATTCACTTATTTGGAGAGAGTTGGTTCCAGATTTGTACGAATCCATGAATAAGTACAAGTGAGGAATCTAACTAGTTATGAAGCATAAGTGAATATACTTGGCATGATATGAGATGCAGAAGATAATAAATCCAGATTTGGAAGTGAGGAAACCACTTTTGGTTCAAGTGGATGGATTTGACGGATCAAAAAGGCAGTAAAAATAAGATTTAATTACCATGGACGAGCTGTTAGACAAGGTTGAAAAGAGATCGAGCAGTTCAATCTCCCGCTCCCTAACTTGGCGGCGGAAGACACCTACGACAGCGGTGGAGAGGACGAGGTCCGCGGCCGATGTGAGGATGGCGTCAAAGATGTCGCGGTAGCTAAGAGCTTCCTCTCCCGCAATGATGCAAGCTAGCGGAGGTGCTAGGGTTTGTGCGAGGTGGCGAGATGGAAGAACATATATTGACTGCACGATGAATATTTATAAGAAGGAGGAGGGCAGCGCAGCGCAATTACGCAGGTGCCCCTGGCGATTCACATCTAAGAGACACGTGGCACACATGCAACTCATTGAAAGTTGTTCCATGTTCCCACGCACGCCTGGTTGTTGGGTGGTTGTTCCGGCTTCTCTGGTTTTCAAGCAATAAGAATACGACATTAAAACAGATTTAAATGTTTGTCAGTTAGTCCTCTGCTGACAAGGACTCAGAGAAGACAATTGACAGTTTTCAATAGAATGCATATGATTTGGACAGATAGAGTTGAGGTAGAAGCACATAATAGGTTAGGGTCCGATCACATTCACTTAGATCAATAAAGATTCAAGTGTCAAGACATAGCTATAAGTGAATGTTGTAGAGGACAGAACACAAATATATATATATATATATGAAGATCAACTCAACATTGTGAAGATAAACGTGAAGACAAATCAATGTTGAAAACAAACCAAATGCGAAGACTATGCAACCATAACGCCAAGAGAAACACTTCAATAAGAATTTGGTGGTGGCGTTACCCACCGTATAGGAAGTATTAGACCCAGACACAATTCCACATTAATTTATTCACACTCAGAGGGTAAGACTTCATTGATTTAAGATATATGTTAATTCGTGTGTTGCACATCTAAGTCGTCAACATGCATAAGCGTTAGGATGTGTGTCCAATTACAGGACATTTGAGGATTCTAAGATATTTAGCTCACACCGCAACCTGCAAAACCTTTTCTCATCCAAGGGCTTTGTGAAGATATCTGCCAATTGCTCTTCAGTGTTGACCTGAATGATATCAATATCTTCTTTGTTGGCATGATCTCTAAGAAAGTGACGACGGATCTGAATGTGCTTTGTCTTCGAGTGCTGAACTAGATTCTTGGAAAGCTTGATGGCGCTTTCATTGTCGCAGAAGAGTGGTACATTCTTCGTATTGATTCCATAGTCCTTGAGAGTTTGCTTCATCCATAGAAACTGAGCACAGCCTGATCCAGCAGCAATGTATTCAGATTCAGCAGTGGAGAGTGATACACAGTTCTGCTTCTTTGAAAACCAACAGACAAGAGATCGTCCAAGAAAGTGACATGTTCTTGAAGTGGACTTGCGATCAACCTTGTCACCAGCATAATCAGCATCAGAATACCCAATCAGATCAAACTTCGAGCCCTTTGGATACCATAATCCTATCGTTGGGGTGTAAGCCAAATATTGAAGTATTTGTTTCACCGCTAGGTGATGCGACTCCTTTGGTGCCTCTTGAAATCGGGCACACATGCAAACGCTAAGCATTATATCTGGCCTAGATGCACATAAGTAAAGTAAAGAACCAATCATGGAGCGGTATACCTTTTGATCGAATTCTTTACCATTGTCATCGGAGCTCAGATGACTTTTGGTCGGCATTGGCGTCGTGTATCCTTTGTAGTCTTGCATTCCAAACTTCTTCAGTCAATCTTTGAGGTATTTCTCTTGTGATATGAAGACGCCATTGCTCTGTTGACAGATTTGAAGACCAAGGAAAATTTCAGCTCACCCATCATGGACATCTGATATTGCTCTTGCATCATGTGCCCAAACTCATCACTGTATCTTTTGTCAGTGCAACCAAAGATAATGTCATCCATATAGATTTGACACACAAATAGTTCACCGTCATATGTCTTCGTGAAGAGTGTCGGATCTAGAGAACCAGGTTTTAAGCGTTTGCTCTTCAGGAAGTCTTTGATTATGTCATACCAAGCGCGAGGAGCTTGTTTGAGGCCATAAATGCCTTGTTGATCTTGTATACCATATCATGATGTTTTGGATCTTCAAACCCAGGTGGTTGTGCAACATACACTTCTTCAATCTTGCCATTTAGGAAGGCACTCTTCACATCCATTTGGTATAGAAGAATGTTGTGATGGTTGGCATAGGATAGCAGTATGCGAATGGCTTCAAGACTTGCCACAGGAGCAAATGTTTCATTGAAGTCAATTCCTTCTACTTGAGTGTAGCCTTGAGCAACTAGACGAGCCTTGTTCCTGACAACTTGACCATGCCAATCTTGTTTGTTGCGATAGATCTATTTGGTGCCAATTATATTGTGCTTGCAAGGATCAGGATGTTGGACCAGTTCCCATACATTGTTCAGCTCGAACTGATGAAGCTCTTCTTGCATAGCTTGAATCCATTCAGGTTCCAAAAAGGCTTGGTTCAGATATAGAGACAAATGCAAAGTTCCCACATAAATTTTCTAGTTGTGTTGCTCTTGAACGAGTGAGTGGACCTGGTGCATTGATGCTATCAATTATCTTATCAATTTGTACTTCATTTGCAACACGGGGATGAACAAGATAAAGATTTTGCCCTTGCAGTTCATTGTCTTCAGTATCAACATTGACTTCAGGCTAAGCATTGTCTTCGGGTTGATTTGGTGCAATGATAATTTCTTCTTCAGCCTGAGCTTCTGAAGGTATGATTTCCAGTACCCATGAGCTTGATAGATTCACTAGGAGGGACTTCATCTAACACATTTGGAAGGTGCTCTCTTTGCGAGCCGTTAGTCTCATCGAACCGCACATCCACAGTTTCAACCACTTTATAGTGAAACAGGTTGAAGACTCTATAGGAGTGTGAATCCTTTTCGTATCCAAGCATGAAACCTTCATGTGCTTTTGGTGAAAATTTGAAGTGTGATGTGGATCCTTGATCCAGCACCTAGCACCAAATACTCTGAAGTTACTGACGTTTGGCTTCTTACCAGTTAGCAGCTCATATGACGTCTTCTTTAGAAGCTTGTGAAGATAAACACGGTTCATGACATGGCATGCAGTATCAATAGCTTCAGGCCAGAACTTCCTTGGAGTCTTGTACTCATCAAGCATCATCCGAGCCATCTCAATGAGGGTTATGTTCTTGCGCTCCATGATGCCATTCTGCTGAGGTGTGTAAGGAGCTGAAAACTCATGAGTGATGCCCAGTGTAGCAAGATAAGTGTCGAGGCCGGTGTTCTTGAATTCTGTGTTGTTGTCACTTCTGATGTGCTTGATCTTGACGCCATAGTTTGTCATGGCATGGTTGGCGAATCATCTGAAGACATCCTGCACTTCAATCTTGTAGAGGATTATATGCACCCATGTATATCTTGAGTAATCATCAACAATGACAAAGCCATAGAGACAAGCAGTGGTAGTAAGAGTAGAGTAATGAGTAGGGTCGAATAAGTCCATGTGAAGCAGCTTGAAGGGTTGTGATGTTGTCATGATTGTCTTCGAGGGATGCTTGGCTCTAGTCATCTTCCCAGCTTTGCAAGAACCACATAGATGATCCTTCTTGAACTTGACGCCCTCAATCCCCACAACATGCTTCTTCTTTGTGAGAGTGTACAAGTTCCTCATGCCAGCATGTCCTAGCCTTCGATGCCAGAGCCAGCACTCCGAAGCTTTTTCTAGAAGACATACAGCCAACTGCTGTCCTGCTGAGAAATCTACCATATACAGATCATCTTTTAGATACCCTTCAAAGACTAGAGACTTGTCAGATTCCATAGGCACAAGGCAATGATATTTTCCAAAGATCACAATCATGTTCAAATCACAAAGCATTGAAACATACATTAAGTTGGAACCAAGGGAGTCAACAAGCATCACTTTATCCCATGTGCTCATCCTTTGAGATTGCAACTCAACCCAGACCCAATACCTTGCTTTTACCAGTGTCAGCAAATGTGATGTGACTTTTGTCAGACGGGCGTAGAGTTGAATCCATCAGAAGACTTCGATCACCAGTCATATGGTTGGTGTAGCCACTATCCATAATCCATTCTGAAGCCTTTGGTGTCATATCCTATAGTACAGTTTGGGGGATAGGCTTCACCAAGAGAGTTGCGAAGCAGAAACATTTGATGAACTAGCGGAACATGAAAGTTCAGATCTTGGTTAGGATAAATTGGATGATTGTCAAGGAATCCTGGGGCAAAATACATAGTAAGACCATTTGGACATTTTATCTTGCGTCCCACAAGATGTGGTCCCCACCATAAGCACCAGATGCCTTTGATTTCCGGCTGGAGACCTTTCCCTACAAAAGAGAGTTAAGTTTTCTTAACCACCCACATCCTCAGGGGTGGCTTAGAAGCAATGAGTCTAAGTGTAGCATCTGAGAACTTCGGCTTTGGAGCCCTAGCAAATAGCCTTGCAGGAAGTGAATAATACTCATAAGAATAAGCAGAAAAGTTATTGGTCTTATGAATATAGCGGTTTGACGAAACACGCTCATATTCAAAAGACTAAGTATGGTTTCCCTGCAAAACATTGGTGTTAGGGTGACTCAAGTGAGTCCTCTATCTGTATGAAGCCTTTGGACCATATGAAGCCTTTGATCCAGGATTTATCTTCTTCCTCGGAGGTGTCATGATGACATTCACGAGAAGACTTTCAAGACAACGTTTGGGTACCCAGATCTTCTTAAGAGGCGGTCCATTCCTGAAGTTAGAACCAATGTACCTGGCAAACACTTCACCATTCTGATTCCTGAACAGTTTATAGTTTGCATCAAAGGATTCATCAATGATAATTGGGTTAGCGCAAGAGAAGCCAGATAAGGTAGATGGGTCCACTAAAGGACCCTCAGCAGCAACCCATGTGGTTTTGGGGTACTTCTTAGGCATCCAGTAAGAACCATCAACATTCATTTTCCTCTCGAACCCAACACCCTATTTCCTAGGGTTTCAGTTCAGAATCAGCTTTTTGAGGACATCACATAGTGCCTGATGCCCTTTGAGAATTTTGTACATTCCTGTCTCAAGTAATGTCTTCAACCTGGCATTCTCACCAGCAATAGTAGTGGTATCCTCAGCAGAGGGGTTAGTTACCACATTAGTAGTTGAGGATATTGTAGCGGTAGCAGCAGTTGAACATTCAGCAACAGAGATAGCATTATCATGCTCAAGACATTTTAGACACGGTGGTTCGAATCCTTCCTAAGCGGAACTGATCTGTTGAGTGCTGAGTGACTCGTTCTCCTTTTGAAGATCTTCATGAGCCGATCTCAATTTCTCAAGCTCTTGCTTCCTTTGAAGATAATCATAGGAGAGCTTTTCATGAGAAGTTGAGAGCGTTTCACAATGACTTTCAAGTTCCTGGTACTTAACATGAAGATTTTTAATGTCTTCAATTAAGGACTGAGTTCGGGTCATTTCCGTGTCCAACAGGTCATCACTTTTGTCTAACAACTTTTGAATATGTTCCATAGCATTCTGTTGTTCAGTTGCAATTTTAGCAAGTGTTTTGTAGCTAGGTTTAGATTCACATTCAGAGTCATCTTCACTTGATGTTTGAAATTAAGCATCACGTGAGTTTACCTTGGCACCATGTGCCATGAAGCAGAAGGTGGGAGCAGAGTCATCCTCATTCTTGGCATCAGCGTTGTTGACGAGGCCATTATCTTCAGTGTTGAAGATGGACTTGGCGACATATGCAGAAGCTAGAGCCAGGATTGCTACTCCATAATCAGATTCCTCTTCAGACTCCACCTCTGCCTCCTCAGATGCAGACTCCTCCTCTGAATCCATCTCCTTCCCAACAAAAGCACGACCCTTGCTTGATGAGCTCTTCTTGTGTGATGAAGACTTTGATGAAGACTTGGAAGAAGACTTTGAGGATTTCTTCTTCTTGTTGTCATCAGAATCATATTCCTTGCTTTTCTTCTTCTTCTTTGTCTCATTGTCCCACTGCGGACACTCAAAGATGTAGTGACTAGGTTTGTTGCACTTGTGGCAGGTTCTCTTCTTGGGGTCACAAGAGGAAACTTCATCATTTCTCGAGCTGGATCTTGAAGACTTTCTGAAGTCTTTCTTCTTGGCAAACTTCTGGAACTTCTTCACAAGCATAGCAAGCTCCTTTCCAATATCTTTAGGATCGCCAGAACTGCAGTCAGATTCTTCTTCAGATGAGGAGACAACCTTTGCCTTCAAAACGCGAGTTCGGCCATAGTTGGGACCATATATATCTCTTTTCTAAAATAGCTGGAACTCGTGTGTGTTGAGCCTCTCAAGTATGTCAGACGGATCGAGAGTCTTGTAGTCGGGACGTTCTTGAATCATCAGGGCCAGGGTGTCAAATGAGCTGTCAAGTGATCTCAGCAGTGTCTTGATGATTCCGTGCTTGGTGATCTCAGTGGCACCGAGTGCATGAAGCTCATTTGTGATATCAGTGAGGCGATCAAATGTGAGATGGACATTCTCATTGTCATTTCTCTTGAAGAGGTTGAAGAGATTGCGAAGAACATTGATCCTTGAATCTTCTGTGTTGAGACACCTTCGTTGACCTTGGAGAGCTAGTCCCAGACTAGCTTCGCAGTACCCAGAGCACTCACACGACCATACTGCCCTTTGGTTAGATGACCACAGATGATATTCTTGGCAGTTGAGTCCAATTGGATGAATTTCTTGACATCAGCAGGAGTAACACCTTCTCCGGCCTTGGGAACACTGTTCTTGACAACATACCAGAGATCGACGTCAATGGCTTCAAGATGCATACGCATCTTATTCTTCTAGTAGGGGTAATCAGTGCCATCGAAGACAGGGCACGCAGCGGAGACCTTGATTATCCCCGCAGTTGACATAGCTAAACTCCAGGTGGTTACATCGAATCATACAGAACAAGGGAGCACCTTGCTCTGATACCAATCGAAAGTGCTAGTATTCGACTAGAGGGGGGCGAATAGGCAATTTTTATGAATGTCTTCAAAACATGGGTGCTTTGAAAACAAACAATAGAAATGAACCTATTGATATGCAACGAAAGGTAGACTACACTAGACAAGCCACAGTCAAGTAAGCAATGTAGTGAAAGCACGAAGACTATCAGCAGCTAGGTAGTATGGATCGGGATGGAAGATCGTATGAAGCCAAACAGTAAATAGTTTTCACACAGTGAAGTCAATCAGATCAGGGAAATGGGCAAAGACTTCATGAATACAAACTGTAAGTAAAGAGAGAGAGGAAGGATAGAACCAGTTGCTCGGAGAGGATAAGGGATTTGTTGGACCAGTTCCAGTTGCTGTGACAACTGTACGTCTGGTTAGGGAGGCTGAGATTCAACTCAGAAGACCGTGTCTTCACCTTATTCCCCTTAAGCTAAGAACACTTAGTCCTTGCCCAATCACTCTGGTAAGTCTTCAAGGGAGACTTCCAAACCTTCACAGACTTTGTTCACCGGCAATCCACAATGGCTCTTGGATGCTCAGAACGCGATGCCTTACCGACTGGAGGATTCACAGTCCTTAAGTGTAATAAGTCTTCAGATAACGCGGATAGAAAGACTTCAGTGATGCCTAACACTCTTTGGCTCTGTGTGTTTTGGGCTTTGTCCTCGCAAGGATTATTCTCTCAAATGCTTCGGAGGTGGGTTTCTCTCAAACGACAAAAGCCGTGCACTAAATCTGAGCAACCACCAATTTATGGTGTAGGGGGTGGGCTATTTATAGCCAGGAGGCAACCCGACCTGATTTGTCCAAAATGACCCTGGGACACTAAGGAACTTACATGTGTCCAACAGTCAAATTTCAAACACACGCGGCAGCTTAGCTTGGGCTACAAGCAAAGCTGACTCATCCAGCTCTGGATAAGATTTTCTCTCATTGTCTTTGCTCGAAGACATAGGATTTGGTTGAGCATCACTTCAGTCACTCTGACTTTGTTCACTTGGACCCCACTCAACAGTACGGTGGTTCCTATGACTCAACAAAGAAGAAAAGGAAACTACAAAACAACTATGTCTTCGCACTCCATAGTCTTCATGCGATGTCTTCTCTTGTCATAGTCTTCAATGTGAATATCTTCACAGACCACCATTGTCTTCAATGTCTTCACACATTTTTAGGGGTCATCTCTGGTAGGTAAACCGAATCAACATGGGACTACTACCTGTGTTATCCTGCAATTTGCACAAACACATTAGTCCCTCAACCAAGTTTGTCGTCAATACTCCAAAACCAACTAGGGGTGGCACTAGATGCACTTACACAACTCTAGTTCATCATTCTTTATTTGGTGATTCTGTAATTCTTGAACGTATGTACATGTGAATTGAATAATGCATTGGTTGTTTGAATCTGATGGATATGAATAAAGCTATGGCCTACATTCAAATTCAAATTAGGTATTGCAGCAATTGAATTAGGGTGAAATTACGGTCTGCATTTCATTACGGCGCACACGGTCTATAAAACACAGTGTGTGTGATATACAACATAATCCGACATGGTTCACGGAGAGGAAACGTGTGTAACCATGCACACAGTTGCCATTTGCAAAGCATGTGTGAAGTCAGACAATATCACAAACGGTGCGGCAAAACTAAATGTGTGTGATTATCGACCTATCATACACAGTTTACAATGATGAACTATTTGTGATGTGCCAGCCATCATAAACGTAGAGCTAGTTTGGTACGTGCCTGGAAAAATCCCGTGCCTGGAATGTGCCTGGACTGCGCCTGGTGTTAGGTAGAACCATAGAACTCCGACTGTGATGGCGATGCAAGCACAAATGAGTAGCAAGGATGAAGCGTTTGGGATATTTGAGATATCAGAAACAGTTTTATAGGGACAACTGTATGCATCAAGGCACCTTATCCCCGATAGTTTCTGGGTTGTGTGGGATGGAACCCCCTATCGCAGTCACTCACTTGGCGATGGTTCAAAATGTCGTCGCGGAAAGGGGTTAAAAATCGTTTGTATAGCACCTCGTTGTACCAGTGAAAAGCATAGATACATTGGAGACATATCATTGCTTATAGAGGTATGATCGTGTCTCCCCTTTTGTTTATGGTTTCCAATTTTTAAAATTCATACTAAATACATACTACACTCTTATGAAAATTTATGTATATTATAGGTACGATCATGTTTCCCCTTTTCACCTATAACACAAGAAGATGTCGCTATAACATGAGAAGATAAACCTCTTTACAGGGAGTTGAAGATTCATTGGACGGTGTAATCTGCAACATCACCAACCTCATTATCTTGAGAATATCGCATATGTTGACCCTAGACATATTGTAGATTTTAGCACTTTTGTAGCATATATTGCCCCTACACAATTGAATGTATGAATCTATTTATGAAATGCAATGCAATTGTGAGATGAATTTGGATGTGCAATATGAAAATACTATGAATGTGCATGTTGAATGCTGTTGAAGTGGGGAAAACATCGAGGAATAGTAAAATCATCAATAAAAAAATTTAAATACTAGTTTTTCTTTAGAAACCGCCAGCTAATATTATATAGGAGGAGGATCCAAATGAACAGTTGCTTTTGGCCATCCTTGCATTGGATGTTGTTTGCCTACGTAAATTGTTGGGGAACATAGCATGCAATTTCAAAAATTTCCCTACGCTCATGCAAGATCTATCTCGGAGATGCATAGCAAAGAGAGGGGGGAGTGTGTCCACCTACCCTCATAGACCGAAAGTGGAAGTGTTTGCCAACGCGGTTGATGTAGTCGAACTTCTTCTCATTCCGACTGATCAAGTACCAAACGTACGACACCTCTGAGTTCTGCACACATTTAGCTCGATGACGTCCTTCGAACTCTTGATCCAGTAGAGTGTCAAGGAAGTAGAAGATTTCCGTCAGCATGATGGTGTAGTGATGGTGATGGTGAAGTTATCCGCGCGGGGCTTTGCCTAAGCACTACGTGAATATGACCGGAGGCGTAAACTGTGGAAAAGGGCGCCGCACATGGCTAACAAACGTTGGTGTGTATTCTAGGCGCCCCCTCCCGGCGTATATAAAGGTGGGAGGGGGAGAGGGGCAGCCTAGGGCGCGCCCAAGTAGGAGCATTCCTACTTGGGCCCCTAGTCCAATTAGGCCTTCCCCCTTTCCTTTTACCAGAAGGGGCAAAAGAGGGAAGAGGGAAGGAGGAAGGAAAGGGGCGCCAAACCCCCTCCTTCTCCTATTCGGACTCCTAACATAAGGGAGGCGCCACCCCTTGTGGGCTGGTGTGCTCCCCTCCTATGGCCCATATAGCCCATATCTTCCCTCGGGGGTTCCGGTAACCCCCCCCCCCCAGTACTCTGATATGTTACCGATACATTCGGAACACTTCCAGTGTCCTAATACTATCATCCTATATATCAATCTTTACCTCCCGGCCATTTCGAGACTTCTCGTTATGTCTGTCATCTCATCCGGGACTCCGAACAACATTCGGTCACCAAATCACATAACTTATATAATACAAAATCATCATCAACGTTAAGCGTGCGGACCCTACGGGTTCAAGAACTATGTAGACATGACCGAGACACCACTCCGGTCAATAACCAATAGCGGAACCTGGATGCTCATATTGGCTCCCAAATATTCTACGAAGATCTTTATTGGTCGAACCATTATGACAACATATGTTATTCCCTTTGTCATCGGTATGTTACTTGCCCGAGATTCGATCATCGGTCTTTTCATACCTAGTTCAATATTGTTACCGGCAAGTCTCTTTACTCGTTCTGTAATGCATCATCCTACAACTAACTCATTAGTTACTTTGCTTGCAAGGCTTCTTATGATGTGCATTACCGAGAGGGCCCACAGATACCTCTTTGATACTCTGAGTGACAAATCCTAATCTCGATCTATGTCAACCTAACAAACACCTTCGGAGATATCTGTGGAGCATATTTATAATCACCCAGTTATGTTGTGACGTTTGATAACACACAAGGTATTCCTCCGGTATCCGGGAGTTGCATAATCTCATAGTCGGAGGAATATGTATTTGACATGAAGAAAGCAGTAGCAATAAAACTGAACAATCATAATGCTAAGCTAATGAATGGGTCTTGTCCATCACATCATTCTCCTAATGATGTGATCCCATTCATCAAATGACAACACATGTATATGGTTAGGAAACTTAATCATATTTGATTAACGAGCTAGTCAAGTAGAGGCATACTAGGGACACGATGTTTTTGTCTATGTATCCACATATGTATCAAGTTTCCGGTTAATACAATTCTAGCATGAATAATAAACATTTATCATGAATAAGGAAATATAAAATGACAACTTTATTATTGCCTCTAGGGCATATTTCCTTCAGTCTCCCACTTGCACTAGAGTCAATAATATAGATTACATTGTAATGATTCTAACACCCATGGAGTCTTGGTGTTGATCATGTTTTGCTCATGGAAGAGGCTTAGTCAACGAGTCTGCTACCTTCAAATCCGTATGCATTTTGCAAATTTCTATGTCTCCCTCCTTGACTATATCATAGATGGAGTTGAAGCGTCTCTTGATGTGTTTGGTCTTTTTGTGAAATCTGGATTCCTTTGCTAAGGCAATTGCTCCAGTATTGTTAAAGATTTTCATTGGACCCGATGCACTAAGTATTACACCTAGATCGGATATGAACTCCTTCATCTAGACTCCTTCATTTGTTGCTTCTAAAGCAGCTAGGTACTCCGCTTCACACGTAGATCCCGCCATGACGCTCTGCTTGGAACTGCACCAACTGACAGCTCCACCATTCAATATAAATACGTACCTGGTTAGTGACTAAGAGCCATCCGGATCAGTGTCAAAGCTAGAATCGACTAACGATTTACGAAGAGCTCTTTGTCACCTCCATAAACTAGAAAGATGTCCTTAGTCCTTTTCAGGTACTTCAGGATGTTTTTGACCGCTGTCCAGTGATCCACTCCTGGATTACTCTGGTACCTTCCTGCTAAACTTATAGCAAGGCACACATCAGGTCTGGTACACAGCATAGCATACATGATAGAACCTATGGCTGAGGCATAGGGAATGACTTTCACTTTCTCTCTATCTTCTATAGTGGTCGGGCATTGAGTCTGACTCAACTTCACACCCTGTAACACGGGCAAGAACCCTTTCTTTGACTGATCCATTATGAACTTCTTCAAAACTTTATCAAGGTATGTGCTTTTGGAAGTCCTATTAAGCGTCTTGATCTATCTCTATAGATCTTGATGCCCAATATATAAGTAGCTTCACCGAGGTCTTTCATTGAAAAACTTATATTCGAGTATCCTTTTATGCTATCTAGAAATTCTATATCATTTCCAATCAACAATATGTCATCCACATATAATATTAGAAATGCTACAGAGCTCCCACTCACTTTCTTGTAAATATAGGCTTCTCCAAAAGTCTGTATAAAACATATGCTTTGATCACCTCATAAAAGCGTATATTCCAACTCCGAGATGCTTGCACCAGTCCATAAATGGATCATTGGAGCTTGCACACTTTGTTGGCACCTTTAGGATCGACAAAACCTTCTGGTTGCATCATATACAACTCTTCTTTAAGAAATCCATTAAGGAATGCAGTTTTGACGTCCATTTGCCAGATTTCATAATCATAAAATGCGGCCATTGCTAACATGATTCGGACAGACTTAAGCATCTCTATGGGTTAGAAAGTCTCATCGTAGTCAACTCATTGAACTTGTCAAAAACCTTTTGCGATAAGTCAAGCTTTATAGACAGTAACATTACCATCAACCTCAGTCTTCTTCTTGAAGGTCCATTTATTCTCTATGGGCCGCCAATCATTGGGCAAATCCACCAAAGTCCACACTTGTTCTCATACATGGATCCTATCTCGGATTTCATGGCCTCAAGCCATTTATCGGAATCTGGGCTCATCATAGGTTCTTCATAGTTCTTAGGTTCGTCAGCGTCAAGTAACATGACTTCTAGAACAGGATTGCCGTACAACTCTGGTGCGGATCATGCTCTGCTTGACCTACGAGGTTCGGTAGTAACTTGATCTGAAGGTTCATGATCATCATCATTAGCTTCCTCTCTGGTTGGTGTAGGCATCACGGGAACGGCTTTCTCATATGAGCTACTTCCCAAATTAAGAGATAGTACAATTACCTCATCAAGTTCTACTTTCCTCCACCTCACTTCTTTCGAGAGAAACTCCTTCTCTATAAAGGTTCCGTTCTTGGCAACAAAGATCTTGCCTTCGGATCCATGGTAGAAGGTGTACCCAATTGTTTCTTTTGGGTATCCTATGAAGACACACTTCTCTGATTTGGGTTCGAGCTTATCAGGCCGAAGCCTTTTGACATAAGCATCACATCCCCAAACTTTAAGAAACGACAGCTTATGTTTATTGCCAAACCACAGTTCTGTGAATGCAGCTGTCTCTACTGCATAACCCCAAAACGATAGTGGTAAATTGGTAAGAGACATCATAGATTGCACCATGTCTAATAAAGTACGGTTAAAACATTTGGACACACCATTACGCTGTGGTGTTCCAGGTGGCGTGAGTTGTGAAACTATTCCACATTGGTTTAAATGAAGGTCAAACTCATAACTCAAATATTCACCTCCGTGATCAGATCATAGAAACCTTATTTTCTTGTTACGATGATTTTCCACTTCACTCTGAAATTCTTTGAACTTTTCAAATGTTTCAGACTTGTGTTTCATTAAGTAGATATACCCATATCTGCTCAAATCATCTGTGAAGGTCAGGAGATAACGATGCCCGCCGCGAGCCTCAACACTCATCAGACTGCATACATCATTATGTATTATTTCCAATAATTCATTGGCTCGCTCCATTGTTCCGGAGAACGGAGTTTAAGTCATCTTTCCCATGAGGCATGGTTCGCAAGTATCAAATGATTCATAATCAAGTGATTCCAAAAGTCCATCTGCATGGAGTTTCTTTAGAGCTTTACACCAATATTGTTGGGGAACGTAGTAATTCAAAATTTTCCTACAAACACGCAACATCTATCTAGGAGATGCATAGCAACGAGACGGGAGAGTGTGTCCACATACCCTCATAGACCGAAAGCGGAAGCGTTTAGTAACATAGTTGATGTAGTCAAACGTCTTCACGATCCAACCGATCCAAGTACTGAACATATGGCACCTCCATGTTCAGCACACGTTTAGCACAATGACGTCCCTCGAGCTCTTGATCCAGTTGAGGACAAGGGAGAGTTCCTTCAGCACGACGGCGTGGCGATGGTGTTGATGGTGTTACCGGCGCAGGGCTTCGCCTAAGCACCACGATGATGTGACCGAGGTGTTAAACTGTGCAGGGGCACCGCACACGGCTAAGAATAATTGTTGTCCTGTGGGGAGCCCCCTGCCCCCGTATATAAAGGAGGGAGGAAGGAGGTGGCCGACCTAGAGGGGCGCGCCAAAGGGGGGAGTCCTACTAGGACTCCTGGTCCTAGTAGGAGTCCCCCTTCCTATTCGGAGTAGGAGAAGGGGGAAGGGAAAGAGAGAGAGGGAGAAGGACAGGGGAGGCCACCCTTCCCTAGTCGAATTAGGTTTGGCTAGGGGACGCCGCCACCTCCTGGTCGCCGACCTCCTCTTCCCTCTAAAGCCCATGAAGGCCCAATACTCTCATGGGGGTTCCGGTAACCTCCCGGTACTCCAGAAAATGCCCGAACCTATACAAAACCATTCCGGTGTCCGAACATAGCCTTCCAATATAGCATTCTTTATGTCTCGACCATTTTGAGACTACTCGTCACATCCGTGATCTCATCCGGGACTCCGAACAAACTTCGGTCATCAAAAACACATAACTCAAAATACAAATCGTCATCAAACGTTAAGCGTGCGGACCCTACGGGTTCGAGAACTATGTAGACATGATCGAGACACATCTCTGATTAATAACCAATAGCGGAACCTGGATGCTCATATTGGCTCCTACATATTCTACAAAGATCTTTATCGGTCAAACCGCATAACAACATACGTTGTTCCCTTTGTCATCGGTATGTTACTTGCCCGAGATTCGATCATCGGTATCATCATACCTAGTTCAATATCATTACCTATCAAGTCTCTTTACTCGTTCCGTAATGCTTCATCCCGCAACTAACTTATTAGTCACATTTCTTGCAAGGCTTATAGTGATGAGCATTATCGAGAGGGTCCAGAGATACCTCTCTGATACACGGAGTGACAAATCCTAATCTTGATCTATGCCAACCCAACAAACACCTTCAGAGACACCTGTAGAGCATATTTATAATCACCCAGTTATGTTGTGATGTTTGATAGCACACAAGGTGTTCCTCCGATATTCGGGAGTTGCATAATCTCATAGTCTGAGAAATATGTATAAGTCATGAAGAAAGAAGTAGCAATGAAACTGTAATGATCATAATGCTAAGCTAACGGATGGGTCTTGTCCATCACATCATTCTCCTAATGATGTGATCCCGTTCATCAAAAGACAACACATGTCTATGGTTAGGAAACATAACCATATTTGATTAACGAGCTAGTCAAGTAGAGGAATACTAGGGACACTTTGTTTTGTCTATGTATTCACACATGTACTAAGTTTCTAGTTAATACAATTCTAGCATGAATAATAAACATTTATCATGATATAAGGAAATATAAATAACAACTTTATTATTGCCTCTAGGGCATATTTCCTTCAGTCTCCCACTTGCACTAGAGTCATTAATCTAGATTACACAGTAGTGATTCTAACACCCATGGAGTCTTAGTGCTGATCATGTTTTGATCGTGGAAGAGGCTTAGTCAAGGGTCTGCAGCATTCAGATCCGTATGTATTTTGCAAATCTCTATGTCTCCCTCCGCGACTTGATGCCGGATGGAATTAAAGCGTCTCTTGATGTGTTTGGTTCTCTTGTAAAATCTAGATTCCTTTGCCAAGGCAATTGCACCAGTATTGTCAAAAAAGATTTTCATTTGACCTGATGCACTAGGTATAACACCTATATCGGATATGAACTCCTTCATCCAGACTCCTTCATTTGCTGCTTCCAAAGCAGGTATGTACTACGCTTCACACGTAGATCCCGCCATGATGCTCTTCTTGGAACTACACCAACTAACAGCTCCACCATTCAATATAAATACATATCTAGATTGTGACTTAGAGTCATCCAAATCAGTGTCAAAGCTTGCATCGACGTAACCATTTACGACGAGCTCTTTGTCACCTCCATAAACGAGAAACATATCCTTAGTCCTTTTCAGGTATTTCAGGATGTTCTTGACCGTTGTCCAGTGCTCCAATCCTGGATTACTTTGGTACCTCCCTTCTATACTTATAGCAAGGCACACATCAGGTCCGGTACACAACATTGCATACATGATAGAACCTATGGCTGAAGCATAGGGAATGACTTTCATTTTCTCTCTATCTTCTGTAGTGGTCGGGTATTGAGTCTGACTCAACTTCACACCTTGTAACACAGGCAAGAACCCTTTCTTTGACTGATCCATTTTGAACTTGTTCAAAACTTTATCAAGGTATGTGCCTTGTGAAAGTCCAATTAAGCATCTTGATCTATCCCTATAGATCTTGATGCCCAATATGTAAGCATCTTCATGAGGTCTTTCATTGAAAAACTCTTATTCAAGTATCCTTTTATGCTATCTAGAAATTTTGTATCCAATCAACAATATGTCATCCACATATAATATTAGAATTGCTATAGAGCTCCCACTCACTTTCTTGTAAATACAAGCTTCTCCAAAAGTGTGTATAAAACCATATGCTTTGATCACACTATCAAAACGTTTATTCCAACTCCGAGAGGCTTGCACCAGTTCATAAATGGATCGCTGAAGCTTGCACACTTTGTTAGCACCCTTTGGATCAGCAAAACCTTCTGGTTGCATCATATACAACTCTTCTTCCAAAAATCCATTAAGGAATGCAGTTTTGACATCCATCTGCCAAATTTCATAATCATAAAATGCGGCAATTGCTAACATGATTCAGACAGACTTAAGCATCGCTACGGGTTAGAAAGTCTCATCGTAGTCAACTCCTTGAACTTGTCAAAAACCTTTCACAACAAGTCGAGCTTTGTAGACAGTAACATTACCGTCAGCGTCAGTCTTCTTCTTGAAGATCCATTTATTTTCTATGGCTTGCCGATCATCGGGCAAATCCACCAAAGTCCATACTTTGTTCTCATACATGGATCCCATCTCAGATTTCATGGCCTCAAGCCATTTCATGGAATCTGGGCTCATCATCGCTTCCTCATAGTTCATAGGTTCATCATGGTCTAGTAATGATACGTCTCCAACGTATCTATAATTTTTGATTGCTCCATGCTACTTTATCTACTATTTTAGGCAATATTGGGCTTTATTATCCACTTTTATATTATTTTTGGGACTAACCTATTAACCGGAGGCCCGCCCGGATTTGCTGTTTTATGCCTATTTCAGTGTTTCGAGGAAAATGAATATCAGACGGAGTCAAAACGGAACGAAATAAACTGGAGAAGTTATTTTTGGAAGGAAGGCTACCGGATGGACTTGGACCCCATGTCAGGATCCAAGGGAGGTGCTCACGAGGGTGGGGGAACGCCCACCCCCCCTGGGCGCGCCCCCTGCCTCGTGGGGCCCCCGAAGCTCCACCGACGTACTTCTTTCACCCATATATACCTACGTACCCTAAAAACTTCCACGGAGAAGATAGATTGGGAGTTCTGCCGCCGCAAGCCTCTGTAGCCACCAAAAACCAATCGGGACCCTGTTCCGACACCCTGCCAGAGGAGGATCCCATCACCGGGGGCCATCTTCATCATCCCGGCGCTATCCATGACGAGGAGGGAGTAGTTCACCCTCGGGGCTGAGGGTATGTACCAGTAGCTATGTGTTTGATCTCTCTCTCTCGTGTTCCTCTATGGCACGATCTTGATGTATCCTGAGCTTTGCTATTGTAGTTGGATCTTATGATGTTTCTCCCCCTCTACTCTCTTGTGATGAATTGAATTTCCCCTTTTGAAGTTATCTTATTGGATTGAGTCTTCATGAGAACACTTGATGTATGTCTTGTCGTGATTATCTGTGGTGACAATGGGATATCATGTGCCACTTGATGTATGTTTTGGTGACCAACTTGCGGGTTCCACCCATGAACCTATGCATAGGGGTTGGCACACGTTCTTGACTCTCCGGTAGTAGCTTTGGGGCACTCTTTGAAGTACTTTTATGTTGGTTGGATGAATCTGAGATTGTGTGACACATATCGTATAATCATGCCCACGGATACTTGAGGTGACAATGGAGTATCTAGGTGACATTAGGGTTTTGATTGATTTGTGTCTTAAGGTGTTATTCTAGTACGAACTCTTTTATAGATCGATCCAAACGAATAGCTTTGAGGTGGTTTCATACCCTACCATAATCTCTATGTTTGTTCTCCACTATTAGTGGCTTTGGAGTGACTCTTTGTTGCATGTTGAGGGCTTGTCATATGTTCTATCTATGTTATTATTGTTGAGAGAACTTGCACTAGTGAAAGTATGAACCCTAGGCCTTGTTTCCTAGCACTGCAATACCGTTTACGCTCACTTTTACCACTTGTTACCTTGCTGTTTTTATTATTTCATATTACAAAAACCTATATCTACTATCTATTTTGCACTTGTATCTTCATCTCTTCGCCGAACTAGTGCACCTATACAATTTTCCATTGTATTGGGTGTGTTGGGGACACAAGAGACTCTTTGTTATTTGGTTGCAGGGTTGTTTGAGAGAGACCATCTTCATCCTATGCCTTCCACGGATTGATAAACCTTAGGTCATCCACTTGAGGGAAATTTTCTAATGTCCTACAAACCTGTGCACTTGCAGGCCCAACAACGTCTACAGGAAGAAGGTTGTGTAGTAGACATCAAGCTCTTTTCTGGCGCCGTTGCCGGGGAGGCTAGGTAAAGGGTACTCACACTCCGTCAACTAAGCTCTTTTTTTGGCGCGGTGAGTGCTTGAAGGTATATCTTTAGATCTTGCAATCGAATCTTTTTGTTTCTTGTTTTAGCACTAGTCTAGTTTATAAAAGAAAATTACAAAAAAATGGAGTTAAGTTGGTGACATACGCTTCATCTTTTTAATATCTTTCGTGAGAATGATGGAAAGGATAATTGTGCTCAAGTGCTAGAAGAAGAAATATCTAAATTGTTTGGCACTAAATCTTTGAATGGTGAGCATGATTGCAATGTTGTTAGTACGAATTCTTTGAATATCCATGATGCTAATGATGATTGCACTAGTTATGATGAAAATACCTCTTATAAGCATGTCAATTTTTGTGGAGTGCATTGGGCTTGCAAGGACATACCAAATAGGGAAGATAGATATTGCAAGAGGCATAAGTACTTAGAAACTAAATTGTTGCAAGAAGAGCTAGATGAATGTGCTGAAAGATTCAATATTTTTCGCTCTCCTTGTGAACTTTGCAATGAACATGGTCATTTAAAGCTCCTATGCTATTTGTTTCATGATCAAGTCGTGTCCAAATATTGTGATAATTTGATTACCCTTGAGCATCATAAAGAGCTTAGCCTTCTTTTGGGTTATGAAGAAATGAAACGTATAACTGAGAGTATTCCAAAATTTAGTCTTGATAAAATTCTTGATTTTGATCTAGAGAAAATTTATATGTATTGTGCAGAGAATTGCATTGAAAATCCATATATTGCCAATTACCTAAAGAAAAGAAAGCAAATGTAAGATGATGAGAATACTAATGAAAGGGAAGAGGCTTCCCAATCTCCTCCTATTATTTCTTATGATGAATCAGGTAACGAGGAGGAGCTTTCTATTCAGCCAATCTCATCAATAAGGAGCTCAAAGAGGAAGGTTGAACCTACACATAATGTGAAGAAGAAAAAGAAAAGAAGGAGCAACAAAGGTAAAAAGTTATCCCTCCCAAATGATGTTGCTCCTACTACTCATTGTGATGATGATAATTGCTATACTATTGGTGCTATGAATATTTTTAATGATGAGAGTGATTATGCTTATGATATGAAAGGGCCCACGCTTGGGGAAGCTATGTTTGATGAGGATGAAATATTTGAGAATATATTTGCTGGAGTTAATGTTTGTCCCAAGCTTGGGGATGCTACGTTTAATGAAGATGATATTTTAGCAACCCAAGTTTTGATATGCAAAGTTGTTATGATGATAGCATGCCTCCTACCTATGATGATTATATTGATGAAAGTGGGTTCGGAAGAGTGTCAACTTTAGGAAGTAGTGATCCCACTATTTTGGAGGATGTTGAATCTATATTTGATGAATATGAAAGTGGATTTGGAAGAGTGTCAACTTTATTTAGTGATTTCACTATCTTGGGAGAGGTTTCAATCGATTATGATGAGAATGAAGTTGCTACTTATGATGATTATTGTGATGAAACTTATGCTATAAAAAGTAGTGATGATTATATTTACAAATCTTGTCATGATTATTATTACCCTTTTTCTGAACATTACTCTTTTAATGTGGAAACAATTTTTAGTGTTCAAGTCTCTTATGATACTCCCACTATTCCGAATGAGAAGAATTTTGCTTATGTGGAGAGTAGTAAATTTTCTATGCTTGTAGATCATGAAAAGAATGTTTTAGGTGCTGGTTATATTGTTGAATTCATTCATGATGCTACTGAAAATTATTATGAGGGAGGAATATATGCTTGTAGGAATTGCAATAATATCAAGTTTCCTCTCTATGTGCTTAAATTCTTGAAGTTATGCTTGTTGTGCCATCCTATGCTAGTCGATTATTGTTCCCATAAGTTGTTTGCTCACAAAATACCTATGCATAGGAAGTGGGTTAGGCTTAAATGTGCTAGTCATATGCTTCATGATGCTCCCGTTATGTTTCAATTCTTATCTTTTATGTGAGCATCATTGTCATCATCATGCCTAGCTAGAAAGGCATTAAAGAAAAGCTCTTGTTGGGAGACAACCCAATATTTATCCTTACTGTTTTTGTGTGTCCACATGATTATGCTACTGTAGTAATCATGTTTTATAGCTTTTGTTTCAATAAAGTGCCAAGTAGAACCTTTGGGAAGACTTGGGTGAACTTTATGTGATCTTGCTGCGAAAAACAGAAACTTTAGCGCTCACGAGATTAGCTGCCATTTTTTACTGGAGAGTGATTTTAGGTTGATTATTTTTGCAGATGATTAATAGACAAATTTCTCAGGTCCAGCAATTTATTTTATAATTTTTGGGGTTCCATAAGTATACGTTTGATACAGATTACTACAGACTGTTTTGTTTTTGACAGATTCTGTTTTCATTGTGTTGTTTGCTTATTTTGATGCATCTATGAGTAGTATCAGAGGGTATGAACCATAGATAATTTGGAGTACAGTAGATATTACACCAATATGAATTTATAATGAGTTCATTACAGTACCTAAGTGGTGGTTTTATTTTCTTATACTAACGGAGCTTACGAGTTTTGTGTTGAGTTTTGTATGGTTGAAGTTTTCAAGTTTTGGGTAAAGATTCGATGGACTATGGAATTAGGAGTGGCAAGAGCATAAGATTGGGGATTACCAAGGCACCCCAAGGTAATATTCAAGGACAACCAAGAGCCTAAGCTTGGGGATGCCCCGGAAGGCATCCCCTCTTTCGTCTTCGTTCGTCGGTAACTTTACTTGGAGCTATATTTTTATTCACCACATGATATGCATTTTGCTTGGAGCGTCATTTTATTTTATTAGTTTTTGCTTTCTGTTAGTTACAATAATGTTGTTCATCTTTAGGTTCAATAAAAAAGTCAAGGATAGCCTTTGCCATGCTTATTTTGCTAGTTTGCATGTTGCTGTTTGAAAACAGAAAGTTTACCGCTGTTGCAAAAATTCCCTAGAAATGTCAGAGCATGGTCTAATGTTGAATATTTTTGCATATTAAGCTCTGATAAATTTATTACAGTGGGAATTTTAGTTCATAATTTTTGGAGTCAGGGAAGTATTGTTACTCTTGCATTCTTTACAGACTGTACTGTTTTGGCAGATTGTTGTTATGTTTGCATTGTTTGCGTATGTTTGCTTGTTTAATGATTCTATTTGATGATAGGAGTATTAGATATGCAGAGGCATTTAGTATGCAATGTTGAATTATAATTTAAGTGATTTGTTACAGTAGAATATGATAAGGTTTTGCATTGGTTTATACTAACCTATCTCACGAGTTCTTGTTGAGTTTGTTGTGAATGAAGCTTTTAATAAAAAGAGAAACCATGATATGAGAGGAATTAAGGAGACACAAAAGTTCAAGCTTGGGGATGCCCAAGGCACCCCAAGATAATATTTCAAGAGGTCTCAAGCATCTAAGCTTGGGGATGCCCCGGTAGGCATCCCACCTTTCTTCTTCAACAACTATCGGTTAGTATAGGTTGAGCCTAAGTTTTTGCTTCTTCACATGAGTTGTGCTATCCTTGCATTGTAGTTTTCTTTAGCTTTGCTTGCTGTTTGAATAAGGTATCAAGATCTGAAATTCTTTTAGTGAGAGAGAGCCATACAATGAAGCTTTCAGGCAAACAAGATGCCAGAAGAATGGAGACAGAGTATATTATTACCAATCTTCAAGAACAAGGGGGATGTTCAGAGTTGTACTAATTACCTTGGAATTAAGCTGATGAGCCATACAATGAAGCTGTGGGAGAGAGTCATTGAGCACCGCTTAAGAAGAATGACAAGCGTGACCAAAAATCAGTTTCGTTTCATGCCTGGGAGGTCGACCATGGAAGCCATTTTCTTGGTACGGAAACTTATGGAGAGATATAGGGAGCAAAAGAAGGACTTGCATATGGTGTTCATTGACTTGGAGAAGGCCTATGATAAGATATCGCAGAATGTCATGTGGTGGGCCTTGGAGAAACACAAAGTCCCAGCAAAGTACATTACCCTCATCAAGGACATGTACAATAATGTTGTGACAAGTGTTCGAACAAGTGATGTCGACACCGATGACTTCCCGATTAAGATAGGACTGCATCAGGGGTCAGCTTTGAGCCCTTATCTTTTCGCATTGGTGATGGATGAGGTCACAAGGGGTATACAAGGAGATATCCCATGGTGTATGCTCTTTGCGGATGATGTGGTGCTAGTTGACGATAGTCGGATGGGGGTAAATAGGAAGTTAGAGTTATGGAGACAAACCTTGGAATCGAAAGGGTTTAGGCTTAGTAGAACTAAAACCAAGTACATGATGTGCGGTTTCAGTACTACTAGGTGTGAGGAGGAGGAGGTTAGCCTTGATGGCCAGGTGGTACCTCGGAAGGACACCTTTCAGTATTTGGGGTCAATGTTGCAGGAGGATGGGGGTATTGATGAAGATGTGATCCATCAAATCAAAGCCGGATGGATGAAGTGGCGCCAAGCTTCTGGCATTCTCTATGACAAGAGAGTGCCACAAAAGCTAAAAGGCAAGTTCTACAGGACGGCGGTTCGACCCGCAATGTTGTATGGTGCGGAGTGTTGGCCGACTAAAAGGCGACATGTTCAACAGTTAGGTGTAGCGGAGATGCGTATGTTGAGATGGATGTGTGGCCACACGAGGAAGGATCGAGTCCGGAATGATGATATACGAGATAGAGTTGGGGTAGCACCAATTGAGGAGAAGCTTGTCCAACATCGTTTGAGATGGTTTGGGCATATTCAGCGCAGGCCTCCAGAAGCTCTAGTGCATAGCGGACGGCTAAAGCGTGTGGAGAATGTCAAGAGAGGGCGGGGTCGACCGAATTTGACATGGGAGGAGTCCGTTAAGAGAGACCTGGAGGATTGGAGTATCGACAAAGAGCTAGCTATGGACAGGGGTGCGTGGAAGCTTGCTATCCATGTGCCAGAGCCATGAGTTGGTTGCGAGATCTTATGGGTTTCACCTCTAGCCTACCCCAACTTGTTTGGGACTAAAGGCTTTGTTGTTGTTGTTGTTTTTGTAGAGAGAGCCATACATGATTTAGAATTTGCTAGAATACTCTATGTGCTTCACTTATATCTTTTGAGCTTGATAATTTTTGCTCTAGTGCTTCACTTATATCTTTTAGAGCACGGTGGTGGATTTGTTTTAAAGAAACTATTGAACTCTCATGCTTCGCTTATATTATTTTGAGAGTCGTTATAGCATGGTAATTTGCTTAATGTTAATATACTTGGTACTCAAGATATGTGAAACTTTCTTTTGAGTGTGTTGAATACTAAGATAAGTTTGATGCTTGATAATTGTTTTGAGATATGGAGGTGATAATATTAAAGTCATGCTAGTTGGGTGATTATGAATTTGAGAAATGCTTGTGTTGAAGTTTGCAAGTCCCGTAGCATGCACATATGGTTAAAGTTGTGTAACAAATTTGAAACATGAAGTGTACCTAGCTTGTGCATCCTTATGAGTGGCGGTCGGGGACGAGCGATGGTCTTTTCCTACCAATCTATCCCCCTAGGAGCATGCGCATAGTACTTGATTTTTGATGACTTCTAAATTTTTGCAATAAGTATATGAGTTCTTTTGACTAATGTTGAGTCCATGGATTATACGCACTCTCACCTTTCCATCTTTGCTAGCCTCTTCGGTACCGTGCATTGCCCTTTCTCACCTTGAGAGTTGGCGCAAACTTCGCCGGTGCATCCAAACCCCATGATACGATACGCTCTATCACACATAAACCTCCTTATATCTTCCTCAAAACAGCCACCATACCTACCTATCATGGCATTTCCATAGCCATTCCGAGATATATTGCCATGCAACTTCCATCATCATCATCATGACATACATTACTTTTGTCATATTGCCATTGCATGATCATGTAGTTGACATCGTATTTGTGGCAAAGCCACCATGCATTATTTTTCATACATGTCACTCTTGATTCATTGCACCATCTCGGTACACCGCCGGAGGCATTCATATAGAGTCATATCTTGTTCTAAGTTTCGAGTTGTAATCCTTGTGTTGTAATCAATAGAAGTGTGATGATCATCATTATTAGAGCATTGCCCAATAAAAAGGGAGAAAGGCCAAAAAGAAAAAAACAAAGGCCCAAAAAAAAGAAAATAAAAAGGGCAATGCTACTATCACTTTTTCCACACTTGTGCTTCAAAATAGCACCTTGTTCTTCATGTAGTGAGTCTCATATATTGTGCTTCAAAGTAGCACCTTGTTCTTCATGTAGTGAGTCTCATAAGTTGTCCTTTTTTATACTAGTGGGAATTTTTCATTATAGAACTTGGCTTGTATATTCTTATGATGGGCTTCCTCAAATGCCCTAGGTCTTCGTGAGCAAGCAAGTTGGATGCACACCCACTAGTTTTCTTTTGTTGAGCATTCATAGCTCTAGTGCATCCGTTGCATGGCAATCCCTACTCCTCATGTTGACATCAATTGATGGGCATCTCCATATCCCATTGATTAGCCTCGTCAACGTGAGACTTTCTCCTTTTTTGTCTTCTCCACACAATCCCCATCATCATATTCTATTCCACCCATAGTGCTATATCCATGGCTCACGCTCATGTATTGCGTGAAAGTTGAAAAAGTTTGAGATTATTTAAGTATGAAACAATTGCTTGGCTTGTCATCGGGGGTATAGAAGTTGGGAACATCTTTGTGTGACGAAAATGAAGCATAGCCTAACTATATGATTTTGTAGGGATGAACTTTCTTTTACCATGCTATTTTGAGAAGACATGATTGCTTTGATTAGTATGCTTGAAGTATTATTATTTTTGTGTCAATATGAACTTTTGTCTTGAATCTTTCGGATCTGAATATTCATGCCACAATTAAGGAGATTTACATTGAAATTATGCCAAAGTATCACTCCGCATCAAAAATTCTTTTTTATCATTTACCTACTCGAGGACGAGCAGGAATTAAGCTTGGGGATGCTTGATACGTCTCCAACGTATCTATAATTTTTGATTGCTCCATGCTACTTTATCTACTGTTTTAGGCAATATTGGGCTTTATTATCCACTTTTATATTATTTTTGGGACTAACCTATTAACCGGAGGCCCAGCCCAGATTTGCTGTTTTATGCCTATTTCAGTGTTTCGAGGAAAATGAATATCAGACGGAGTCAAAACGGAACGAAATCAACTGGAGAAGTTATTTTTGGAAGGAAAGCTACCGGATGTACTTGGACCCCACGTCAGGAGCCAAGGGAGGTGCTCACGAGGGTGGGGGCGCGCCCACCCCCCCTGGGCGCGCCCCCCTGCCTCTTGGGGCCCCCGAAGCTCCACCAACGTACTTCTTTCACCCATATATACCTACGTACCCTAAAAACTTCCACGGAGAAGATAGATCGGGAGTTCCGCCGCCGCAAGCCTCTATAGCCACCAAAAACCAATCGGGACCCTGTTCCGGCACCCTGCCGGAGGGGGATCCCATCACCGGAGGCCATCTTCATCATCTCGGCGCTATCCATGACGAGGAGGGAGTAGTTCACCCTCGGGGCTGAGGGTATGTACCAGTAGCTATGTGTTTGATCTCTCTCTCTCGTGTTCCTCTATGGCACGATCTTGATGTATCCCGAGCTTTGCTATTATAGTTGGATCTTATGATATTTCTCCCCCTCTACTCTCTTGTGATGAATTGAGTTTCCCCTTTTGAAGTTATCTTATTGGATTGAGTCTTTATGAGAACACTTGATGTATGTCTTGCCGTGATTATCTGTGGTGACAATGGGATATCATGTGCCACTTGATGTATGTTTTGGTGACCAACTTGCAGGTTCCACCCATGAACCTATGCATAGGGGTTGGCACATGTTCTTGACTCTCCGGTAGTAGCTTTGGGGCACTCTTTGAAGTACTTTTATGTTGGTTGGATGAATCTGAGATTGTGTGACGCATATCGTATAATCATGCCCACGGATACTTGAGGTGACAATGGAGTATCTAGGTGACATTAGGGTTTTGGTTGATTTGTGTCTTAAGGTGTTATTCTAGTATGAACTCTTTTATAGATCGATCCGAACGAATAGCTTTGAGGTGGTTTCGTACCCTACCATAATCTCTACGTTTGTTCTCCGCTATTAGTGGCTTTGGAGTGACTCTTTGTTGCATGTTGAGGGCTTGTCATATGTTCTATCTATGTTATTATTGTTGAGAGAACTTGCACTAGTGAAAGTATGAACCCTAGGCCTTGTTTCCTAGCATTGCAATACCGTTTACGCTCACTTTTACCACTTGTTACCTTGCTATTTTTATTATTTCAGATTACAAAAACCTATATCTACTATCTATTTTGCACTTGTATCTTCATCTCTTCGCCGAACTAGTGCACCTATACAATTTTCCATTGTATTGGGTGTGTTGGGGACACAAGAGACTCTTTGTTATTTGGTTGCAGGTTTGTTTGAGAGAGACCATCTTCATCCTACGCCTTCCACGGATTGATAAACCTTAGGTCATCCACTTGAGGGAAATTTGCTACTGTCCTACAAACATGTGCACTTGCAGGCCCAGCAACGTCTACAAGAAGAAGGTTGTGTAGTAGACATCAGTAACATGACTTCCAGAATAGCATTACTATACCACTCTGGTGCGGACCGTACTCTAGAAGACCTACGAGGTTCGATAATAACTTGATCTGAAGTTTCATGATCATCATCATTAGCTTCCTCACTAATTGGTGTAGGAATCACACGAACTGATTCCTGTGATGAACTAGTTTTCAATTCGGGAGAAGGTACAACTACCTCATCAAGTTCTACTTTCCTCCCACTCACTTCTTTCGAGAGAAACTCCTTCTGTAGAAAGGATCCATTCTTAGCAACAAATATCTTGTCTTCGGATCTGTGATAGAAGGTGTACCCAATAGTTTCCTTTGGGTATCCTATGAAGACGCACTTCTCCGATTTGGGTTTGAGCTTATCAGGTTGAAGCTTTTTCACATAAGCATCACAGCCCCAAACTTTAAGAAATTGCAACTTTGGTTTCTTGCCAAACCATAGTTCATAAGGCGTCATCTCAACGGATTTTGATGGTGGCCTATTTAAAGTGAATGCAGCCGTCTCTAAAGCATAACCCCAAAACAATAGCGGTAAATCAATAAGAGACATCATAGATCGCACCATATCCAATAAGGTACGGTTACGACGTTCGGACACGCCATTACGTTGTGGTGTTCCAGGTGGCGTGAGTTCCGAAACTATTCCACATTGTTTCAAATGAAGACCAAACTCGTAACTCAAATATTCGCCTCCAAGATCAGATCGTAGAAACTTTATTTTCTTGTTACGATGATTTTCCACTTCACTCTGAAATTCTTTGAACTTTTCAAACATTTCAAACTTATGCTTCATTAAGTAGATATACCCATATCTGCTCAAATCATCTATGAAGGTAAGAAAATGATGATACCTGCCATGAGCCTCAACACTCATTGGACCATATACATCAGTATGTGTTATTTCCAATAAGTCAGTAGCTCGTTCCATTGTTCCGGAGAACGGAGTTTTAGTCATCTTGCCCATGAGGCATGGTTTGCAAGCACCAAGTGATCCATAATCAAGTGATTCCAAAATCCCATCAACATGGAGTTTCTTCATGCGCTTTACACCAATATGACCCAAATGGTAGTGCCACAAATAAGTTGCACTATCATTATCAACTTTGCATCTTTTGGCTTTAATATTAAGAACATGTGTATCTCCACGATCGAGATTTAACAAAAATAGGCCACTCAACAAGGGTGCATGACCATAAAAGATATTACTCATATAAATAGAACAACCATTATTCTCTGATTTAAATGAATAACTATCTTGTATCAAACAAGATCCAGATATAATGTTCATGCTCAACGCTGGTACGAAATAACAATTATTCAGGTCTAAAACTAATCCTGAAGGTAGATGTAGAGGTAGCATGCTGACGGCGATCACATCGACCTTGGAACCATTTCTGACGTGCATCGTCACCTCGTCCTTAGCCAATCTTCGTTTAATCCATAGCCCCTATTTCGAGTTGCAAATAGGAGGAACAGAACCAGTATCAAATACCCAGGCGCTACTACGAGCATTGGTAAGGTACATATCAATAACAAGTATATCAAATATACCTTTCACTTTGCCATCCTTCTTATCCGCCAAATACTTGGGGCAGTTCCACTTCCAGTGTCCAGTCCCTTTGCAGTAGAAGCACTCAGTTCCAGGCTTAGGTCCAGACTTGGGCTTCTTCCTGGGAGTAGCAACTTGCTTGCTATTCTTCTTGAAGTTCCCCTTCTTCCCTTTGCCCTTTTTCTTGAAACTAGTGGTCTTGTTAACCATCAACACTTGATGCTCCTTCTTGATTTCTACCTCCGCGGCCTTTAGCATTGCGAAGAGCTCGGAAATCGTTTTCGTCATCCCTTGCATATTATAGTTCATCACGAAGCCTTTATAGCTTGCTGGCAGTGATTGAAGAACTCTGTCAATGACACTATCATCAGGAAGATTAACTCCCAGCTGAGTCAAGTGGTTATGGTACCCAGACATTTTGAGTATGTGTTCACTGACAGAACTATTATCCTCCATTTTGCAGCTATAGAACTTGTTGGAGACTTCATATCTCTCAACTCGGGCATTTGCTTGAAATATTAACTTCAACTCTTGGAACAGCTCATATGCTCCATGACGTTGAATATGTCTTTGAAGTCCTGATTCTAAGCCGTAAAGCATGGCAACTGAACTATCGAGTAGTCATCAACACGCGTCTGGCAGGCATTCACGATGTTTGCAGTTGCTGGCACAGGTGGTACACCTAGCGGTGCTTCCAGGACGTAATTCTTCTGTGCAGCAATGAGGATAATCCTCAAGTTACAGACCCAATCCGTGTAATTGCTACCATCATCTTTCAACTTAGCTTTCTCTAGGAATGCATTAAAATTCAAGGGAACGGTAGCACGTGCCATTGATCTACAACAACATAGACATGTAAAAACTATCAGGACTAAGTTCATGATAAATTAAAGTTCAATTAATCATATTACTTAAGTACTCCCACTTAGATAGACATCCCTCTAGTCATCTAAATGATCACATGATCCAAATCAACTAAACCATGTCCGATCATCACGTGAGATGGAGTAGTTTTCAATGGTGAACATCACTATGTTGATCATATCTACTATATGATTCACGTTCGACCTTTCAGTCTAAGTGTTTCGAGGCCATATCTTCATACGCTAGGCTCGTCAAGTTTAACCCGAGTATTCTGCACGTGCAAAACTGGCTTGCACCCGTTGTATGTGAATGTAGAGCTTATCACACCCGATCATCATGTGGTGTCCCGACACGACGAACTGTACCAACGGTGCATACTCAGGGAGAACACTTATACCTTGAAATTTAGTAAGGGATCATCTTATAATGCTACCGCCGTACTAAGAAAAATAAGATGCATAAAAGATAAACATCACATGCAATCAAAATATGTGACATGATATGGCCATCATCATCATGTGCTTACGATCTCCATCACCGCAGCATGGTCATGATCTCCAATGTCACCGGCTTGACACCTTGATCTCCATCGTAGCATCGTTGTCATCTCGCCAACTATTGCTACTACGACTATCGCTACTACTTAGTGATAAAGTAAAGCAATTACAAGGCGATTGCATTTCATACAATGAAGTGACAACCATATGGCTCCTGCCAGTTGCCGATAACTCTGTTACAAAACATGATCATCTCATACAACAATTTATATCACATCATGTCTTGACCATATCACATCACAACAAGCCCTGCAAAAACAAGTTAGACGTCCTCTACTTTGTTGTTGCAAGTTTTATGTGGCTGCTACGAGCTTCTAGCAAGAACCGTTCTTACCTACGCATCAAAACCAGAACGACTTTTCATCAAGTGTGCTGTTTTAACCTTCAATAAGGATCGGCTGTAGTCAAACTCGATTCAACTAAAGTTGGAGAAACAAACACCTGCCATCCACCTATGTGCAAAAGCACGTCGGTAGAACCAGTCTCATGAAAGCGGTCATGAAATGTCGGTCCGGGTTGCTTCACCCAACAATACCACTGAATCAAAGTAAGTAATTGGTGGTAGGCAGTATGACTATTATTACCCGCAACTCTTTGTGTTCTCCTCGTGCAAATAACATCTATGCATAGACCAAGCTCGGATGCCACTGTTGGGGAACGTAGTAATTCAAAAATTTCCTACGAATACGCAAGATCTATCTAGGAGATGCATAGCAACAAGACGGGATAGTGTGTCCATGTACCCTCGTAGAACAAAAGCGGGAGCGTTTAGTAACACGGTTGATGTAGTCGAATGTCTTCACTATCCAACCGATCCAAGTACCGAACGTAGGAAACCTCCATGTTTGATGTCGCTTGAAGCTACGTCGGTATTTCCTCAAAGAGGAAGGGATGATGCAGCACAACGGCGGTAGGTATTTCCTCACATATGAAACCAAGGTTATTGAACCAGTAGAAGAACCAAGCAACACACCGTAAATAGCCCCTGCACACAAATAACAACACCTCGCAACCCAACGTGTTAAAGGGTTGTCAATCCCTTTCGAGGTACGGCGCATCAAGATAGGCAAAGGACGTGAGGTAAATTTGTAGATAGGATAAATAGATCGCGGAACAAATAAATTGCAGCAAGGTATTTTTGTATTTGTGGTTTAATGGATCTGAAAATAAATGCAAGGAAAAAGTAGGTCGCAAGGCAAATATATGAGAAAGAAGACTCGGGGGCATAGGTTTCACTAGTGGCTTCTCTCGAGAAAGATAGCAAACGGCGGGTGAACAAATTAATGTTGGGCAATTGATAGAACTTCAAATAATCATGATGATATGCAGGAAATGATCATTACATAGGCATCACATCCAAGATTAGTAGACCTCCTCCTGCCTGAATCTACTACTATTACTCCACACATCGACCGCTATCCAGCATGCATCTAGTGTATTAAGTTCATGGAAAAATGGAGTAATGCAATAAGAACAATGACATGATGTAGACAAGATCTGTTTATCTATTGCGGCAGATATGGATCCCATCTTTTTATCCTTAGTAGCAATGATACATACGTTTCGGTTCCCTTTCTGTCACTGGGATCAACCACCGTAAGATCGAACCCACTACCGGGCACCTCTTCCCGTTGCAAGATAAATAGATTAAGTTGTCCAAACAAAACCCAAATATCGGAGAAGAAATCTAAGGCTATAAGTAATCACGCATATAAGAGATCAAAAAAACTCAAATAACTTTCATGGATATAAAAAGATATAACTGATCATAAACTCAAAGTTCATCAGATCCCAACAAACACCGCCAAAAGACTTACATCATATGGATCTCCAAGAGACCATTGTATTGATAATCAAGAGAGAGAGCGGAAGCCATCTAGCTACTAACTACAGACTCGAAGGTCTACAAAGAACTACTCACACATCATCGGAGAGGCACTAATGGAAGGGGTGAACCCCTCCATGATGGTGTCTAGATTGAATCTGGTGGTTCTGGACTCTATGGCGGCTGGATGAATATTTCGTCGACTCCCCTAGGGTTTATGGAATATTGGGGTATTTATAGAGCAAAGAGGTGGTCCAAGGGGTACCCGAGGTGGGCAACCCACCAGGGCGCGCCTGGGCCTCCTAGAGCGCCCTGGTGGCTTGTCCCCTCCTCAGGACTCCCCCCAGGTGCAACCGGGGCCCAACTTCTACCTTCTGGTCCATAAAAATCATCATAAATTTGCGTGGCATTTGGACTCCGTCTGATATTGATTTCCTGCGATGTAAAAAACATGCAGAAAACAGCAACTGGCACTTGGCACTATGTCAATAGGTTAGTACCAAAAAATGATATAAAATCACTATAAAATGATTATAAAACATCCAAGATTGATAATAAAATAGCATGGAATAATCAAAAATTATATATACATTGAAGATGTATCAACATCCCCAAGCTTAACTCCTGCTCGTCCTCGAGGAGGTAAGTGATAAAAACAGAATTTTTGATGTGGAGTGTTGTTTATCATGTCATATAATATTCTTTTCTTTATAGCATGGACATTTGGACTTTTATGTGATTCAAAGCAATAGTCTTGTTTTGACATAATAATTTAGATACTCAAGCATATCAACAAGCAACCATGTCTTTCAAAATATCAATGCTAAAACAAGTTATCCCTAGCCCACCATGCTAAAACATTGATTCATTCATGAAACACACTCGAATATTAGCTACACCCAATACTTAAGTGTGATCATATTGCCTCCTAGTTGGTGCTTTTATGAGAGAGGATGGAGACTCAATTTCAAAAGTAAAAATTGCATAAAGTAAAAGAAAGACCCTTCGCAGAGGGAAGTAGGGATTTGTAGAGGTGCCAGAGCTCAAAGCGAAAAAATAGAGATAAAAACATTTTTGGGGGGTGTATCCATCCCACCAATGAAAACGACTTGGAGCATCCCAACACTTTCCATGCTAGATATATCATAGGTGGTTCTCAAACAGAAAATAAAGTTTATTCCTTTTCCACCATAACTTTCACTTTCCATGGCTAGCCGTATCCACGGGTGCCCTCCATACCAACACTTTCCAAGGAATTTATTATTTGACAACATAAAGTAAATTCATTTTGGAATTTCGGGACTGGGCATCCCTAATACCTTTGCCTTACTCTCGTGTAATGACAAGTGAATAAACACTCATCGTAAGAATAACACATCTAGCATGGAAAATATTAGCTATGAGTTACCATTCCGCAAGCGAAACAAACACACAAAAGATAAGTTCATTTTGAAAATTAGAGATGGCACATGCAAATTTGCTTAGAACGGCAAAAGAATACCGCATATAGGTAGATATAGTGGACTCATGTGGCAAAACTGATGTAAAGGATTTTGTATGCACAAGTAGAGGTCATACTTGGTGCAAAATGAAGGCTAGCAAAAAGATTGAGAAGCGACCAACCAAGAAACGAATAATCTCATAAGCAAGCATTAAGCATAATTAACACCAAATGATGCACCACAAGTAGGATATAATTTTCGTTGCATGATTATCGAATTTCGTGCGTGCATAGGGAATCACAAACATTATCACCAATATTCTTACTAGAGCACAATTACTCATCAACATAACTCACATATCACATCATCATATCTCAAAACTATTACTAAGAATCAAGTTTATTTTGTCCAATGATCTTTATGACATATTTTTTTTCTTTACCCTTCTTGGATATCTATCACTTCGGGACTAATTTTCATGTGTTGCTTTTCATAAGCTCAAACAAATATAAGTGAAGATCATGAGCATAACATATTTTCTTCCTCTCAAAATAATTTAAGTGAAGCAAGAGAGAATTTCTTCAAAATTTTACTGACTATCAAATAAATCTAAGTGAAGCAAGAGAGCATTTCTTCAAAAATACTAAGCACACCGTGCTCAAAAAGATATAAGTGAAGCACTAGAGCAAGTCCATTGCTCAAAAAAATATAAGTGAAGCATAGGGAGCAATTCTAACAAATCATGGCATAATTTTGGCTCTCTCAAATAGGTGTGTCCAACAAGGATTGATGACCCTAAACACAAAATAAAACAAGCAAAGACAGATATCATACAAGACGCTCCAAGCAAAACACATATCATGTGATGAATAAAAATATAGCCTCGAGTAAAATACCGATTGTCGTTAGAAGAAAGAGGGGATGCCACTCAGAGCATCCCCAAGCTTAGTTGGTTGCTCATTCTTGGATAATAGCTTGGGATGCTGGGGCATCCCTAAGCTTAGGCTCTTCTATCCTTCTTTAATCCATCGTAAGATAACCCAAAACTTGAAAACTTCAATCACACAAAACTCAACAAATCCCTTGTGAGATCGTTAGTAAAAGAAAGCAAACCACTACTATAAGTGTTGTGTCAAACAAATTCTTATTTTGTTTATGTATTATATCTACTGTCTTCCAACTTTTCTATGGCAAAAATTCATCAAATAAAACCATAGAGCCATCAAAATAAGCACACAACACAAAGAAAACAGAATCTGTCAAAACAGAACAGTCTGTAGTTATCTGGAACTTTCGAATACTTCTGTAGCTCCAAAAAATCTACCAAATTAGGACGACCAGCATAATTTGTATATTAATCTTATGAAAAAATAATCAGGGAAAATTCTCTTCTCTGTGATTTATAAGAATTATTTTCGTGAGTGCAAAGTTTCTGTCTTTTTCAGCAAGATCAAACAACTATCACCCCGGAAGATTCTAAAGGCTTTACCTTGCACAAACACGAATTAAAACACAAAAACACAATCATAACAGTAGCATAATTGTGTTTAACACACAAGAACAGAAAGAAAAAAGCAAAAATAAATTTTATTCATTGGGTTGCCTCCCAACAAGCGCTATAGTTTTACGCCCTTAGCTAGGCATAAAGCGGGGATCTAAGTTTTGTCATCTTTAGTTCTAGATCAATAAGATGCCCTCATGATTGATTCATAAGGTGGCTCAATTCTTGTTCTAGGAAATTGTTCCATACCCTTCCTCAAAGGAAATTGGAAATTAATATTGCCTTCTTTCGTATCAATCACTGCACTGATAGTGCGTAAAAATGGTCTACCAAGAATAATTGGACAAGATGGATTGCAATCAATATTAAGAACAATAAAATCTATGGGCACATAGTTTATATTTGCAAGAATAAGAACATCATTAATTCTTCACATAGTCTTTTTAATAGTAGAATCCGCGAAGTGCAAATTTAAAGAGCATTCTTCAATATAGGTAAGACCAAGCACATCACATAAAGATTTCGGAATTTTAGAAACACTAGCACCCAAGTCACATAAAGCAAAACACTCATAATTTTTAATCTTGACTTTTATAGTAGGTTCCCACTCATCATGCAATTTTCTAGGAATTGAAACTTCTAGTTCCAATTTTTCTTCAGAAGCTTTCATCATGGCATCAACAATATGTTTAGTAAAAGCTTTATTTTGTTCATAAGCATGGGGTGAATTTATCATGGATTGCAACAAAGAAATACAATCAATCAAAGAGCAACTATCATAATTAAAGTCTTTGTAATCCAAAAGAGTGGGCACATCACTAGTTAAAGTTTGACCTCTTCAAACCCACTTTTATCAATTTTCTCAACAAGATTTTCACCCTCCGAAATAATGGGACGCCTTCTACCTAAAGTTGAATCTTCTCAAGTCCCTTTTTCATCAATCTTAATTTTACTAAACCAGGAATCAATAGAAGAAACACCAATCATTTTAAGATCTTCGTCACTTTTGTGAAAGAATCACTAGAAAATGCTTTTTCTAAAAATTCTCTTTTAGCTCTAAGCATGGCGGTTCTTTTCTTTCTTTCATCCATAGAAACATAAAGAGCTTTAATTGGTTCATCTACTTTAGGCACAAAAAATTTTCATCTTGAGATTTTCCACATCATGAGCAATTTTATCAACACTTCTAGACAAATCATCAATCTTATTCAACTTTTCTACTATGGAAGTGTTGAAAACCTTTTGTGTGTTGATAATTTTTTTAATATTGCTCTCGAGATCAGAGGTATTCCTATTATTATTGTAAGATTGATTTCCGTAGGAATTACCATAATTATTAGAGGAATTACTAGGAAAAGCCTAGGATTAAAATTACCTCTATAAGCATTGTTGTTGAGATTATTGCGAGAGATAAAATTCACATCTATGGCATCACTATTTTGCTCAACCAAAGTAGACAAAGGCATATCATTAAAATCAATCTTTTACTAGCAACCAATTTCATAAGAGCATCAACTTTTTCACTCAAAGAAGAAATTTCTTCAACCGAATTAACTTTTTTACTAGTAGGAGACCTTTCGGTATGCCATTGTGAATAATTTGCCATAATATTATCAAGGAATTTGGTGGATTCACCCAAGGTAATTTCCATAAGAGTACCACTCGCGGTTGAATCTAAAAGATTACGAGAAACAAAATTCAACCCCGCATAAAAAATTTGTATGATCGTCCAAATATTTAACCCATGAGTTGGGCAATTCCTTAGCATCATTTTCATTCTTTCCCAAGATTGTGCAACATGCTCATGTTCAAGTTTCTTGAAATTCATGATCTGGGTTCTAAGGGAAATAATTTTTGCGAGAGGAAAATACTTAGTGATAAAAGCGTGTTTGCACTTATTCCAAGAATCGGTACTATTGCGAGGCAAAGAAGAGAACCAATTTTCTGTAGAATCACGCAAAGAAAATGAAAATAATTTCATCTTGACCACATCATTGCCCACATCTTCTTTATTTTGCATATCGCATAATTCCACGAAGGTATTAAGATGAGACGCGGCATCCACATTAGGAGTACCGGAGAATTGGTCTTTCATAACAAGATTCAGCAAAGCAGTATTAATATCACAAGTCTCCACACTAGTGGTGGGAGGAACAAGCGGAGTGCCAATAAAATCATTGTTGTTGGTATTTGAGAAGTCACATAGTTCGGTGTTCTCTTGAGTCATGATGACCACACAACAAGATAGCACTCAAAAACAGATCCAACAAGGAAACGGCAAACGGAAAAAGAGAGGCGAATAAAACGGCAAATTTTTATGAAGTGGGGGAGATGAAAACGAGAGGAAAATGGCAAGTAATATAAATTGCAAGGAGATGAGATTTGTGATTAGGAACCTGGTTATGTTGAAGATCCTCCCCGGCAATGGCGCCAGAAATTCCTTTTGATGTCGCTTGAAGCTACGTTGGTATTTCCCCAAAGAGGAAGGGGTGATGCAGCACAGCGGCGGTAGGTATTTCCCTCAGATATGAAACCAAGGTTATCGAACCAGTAAGAGAACCAGGCAATACAACGTAAACAGCCCATGCACACAAATAACAACACCTCGCAACCCGACGTGTTAAAGGGGTTGTCAATTCCTTTCGGGGTACGGCGCTTCAAGATAGGCAAAGGACGTGAGGTGAATTTGTAGATAGGATAAATAGATCGCAGAACAAATAAATTGCAGCAAGTTATTTTTGTATTTTTGGTTTAATAGATCTAAAAATAAACGCAAGGAAAAAGTAGATCGCAAGGCAAATATATGAGAAAGAAGACCCAGGGGCCGTAGGTTTCACTAGTGGCTTCTCTCGAGAAAGATAGCAAACGGTGGGTGAACAAATTACTGTTGGGCAATTGATAGAACTTCAAATAATCACGACGATATCCATGCAATGATCATTACATAGGCATCACGTCCAAGATTAGTAGACCGACTCCTGCCTGCATCTACTACTATTACTCCTCACATCGACCGCTATCCAGCATGCATCCAGTTTATTAAGTTCATGGGAAAACGGAGTAATGCAATAAGAACAATGACATGATGTAGACAAGATCCGTTTATCTATTGCGGCAGATATGGATCCCATCTTTTTATCCTTAGTAGCAACGATACATACATGTTGGTTCCCTTTCTGTCACCGGGATCAAGCACCGTAAGATCGAACCCACTACCGGGCACCTCTTCCCATTGAAAGATAAATAGATCAAGTTGGCCAAACAAAACCGAAATATCAGAGAAGAAATACGAGGCTAAGTAACCACGCATATAAGAGATCAAAGAAACTCAAATAACTTTCATGGATATAAAAAGATATAACTGATCATAAACTCGAAGTTCATCAGATCCCAACAAACACACCGCCAAAAGACATACATCATATGGATCTCCAAGAGACCATTGTATTGATAATCAAGAGAGAGAGAGGAAGCCATCTAGCTACTAACTACGGACCCGAAGGTCTACAAAGAACTACTCACGCATCATCGGAGAGGCACCAATGGAAGTGGTGAACCCCTCCGTGATGGTGTGTAGATTGGATCTGGTGGTTCTGGACTCTGCGGCGGCTGGATGAATATTTTGTCGACACCCCTAGGGTTTCTAGAATATTGGGGTATTTTTAGAGCAAAGAGGCGGTCCAGGGGGCACCCGAGGTGGGCACAACCCACCAGGGCGCGCCTGGGCCTCCTGGCGCGCCCTGGTGGGTTGTCCCCTCCTCGGGACTCCCCCCAGGTGCAACCAGGGCCCAACTTATTCCTTCTGGTCCATAAAAAATCATCATAAATTGGTGTGGCATTTGGACTCCGTCTGATATTGATTTCCTGCGATGTAAAAAACATGCAGAAAACAGCAACTGGCACTTGGCACTATGTCAAAATGATTACAAAACATCCAAGATTGATAATAAAACAGCATGGAATAATCAAAAATTATAGATACGTTGGAGACGTATCAGTGTTCAGCACACTTTCAGCATGATGACGTCCCTCGAGCTCTTGATCCAGTTAAGGATGAGGGAGAGTTCCGTCAGCACGTGGCGACCGTGTTGATGATGTTACCGGTGCAGGGCTTCGCCTAAGCACTATGATGATATGACCGAGGTGTTAAACTGTGGAGGGGGGCACCGTGCACGGCTAAGAATAATTGTTGTCCTTTGGGGTGCCCCCTGCCCCCGTATATAAAGGAGGGAGGGAGGAGGCAGCCGGCCTAGAGGGGCACGCCAAAGGGGGGAGGCTTACTAGGACTCCCAGTCCTAGTAGGAGTCCCCCTTCCTATTCGGAGTAGGAGAAGGGGGAAGGGAAAGAGAGAGGGAGAAGGAAAGGGGGGCCGCGCCCCCTCCCCTAGTCCAATTTAGTTTTTCTAGGGGGGCACGCGCCACCTCCTGGCCGACGGCCTCCGCTTCCAACTAAAGCCCATGAAGGCTCAATACTCTCCCGGGGGTTCTGGTAACCTCCCGGTACTCCGGAAAATGCCCCAACCTATCTGAAACCTTTCCGGTGTCCGAACATAGCCTTCCAATATATCAATCTTCATTTCTCGACCATTTTGAGACTCCTCGTCACATCTGTGATCTCATCCGGGACTCCGAACAAACTTCGGTAATCAAAAACACATAACTCGTAATACAAATCATCGTCGAACGTTAAGCGTGGGACCCTACGGGTTCGAGAACTATGTAGACATGATCAAGACACATCTCTGATCAATAACCAATAGCAGAACCTGGATGCTCATATTGGCTCCTACATATTCTACGAAGATCTTTATCGGCCAAACCGCATAACAACTTACGTTGTTCCCTTTGTCATCGGTATGTTACTTGCCCGAGATTCGATCGTCGGTATCATCATACCTAGTTCAATCTCGTTACCTGTCAAGTCTCTTTACTCGTTCCGTAATGCTTCATCCCGCAACTAACTCATTAATCACATTATTTGCAAGGCTAATAGTGATGAGCATTCTGAGAGGGCCCAAAGATACCTCTTTGATACACGAAGTGAAAAATCCTAATCTCGATCTATGCCAACCCAACAAACACCTTCGGAGACACATGTAGAGCATCTTTACAATCACCCAGTTACATTGTGACATTTAATAGCACAAAAGGTGTTCCTCCAGTATTCAGGAGTTGCATAATCTCATAGTCTGAGGAACATGTATAAGTCATGAAGAAAGCAGTAGCAATGAAACTGTAACGATCATAATGCTAAGCTAATGGATGGGTCTTTTCCATCACATCATTCTCATAATGATGTGATCCCATTCATCAAATGACAACACATGTCTATGGTTAGGAAACATAACCATCTTTGATTAACGAGCTAGTCAAGTAGAGGCATACTAGGGACACTTGGTTTTGTCTATGTATTCACACATGTACTAAGTTTCCAGTTAATACAATTCTAGCATGAATAGTAAACATTTATCATGATATAAGGAAATATAAATAACAACTTTATTATTGCCTCTAGGCCATATTTCCTTCAAATATGACCTAAACGGCAGTGCCACAAATATGTTGCATTATCATTATCAACTTTGCATCTTTTAGCATCAATATTATGAATATGTGTATCACCACAATCGAGATTCAACAAAAATAGGCCACTCTTCAAGGGTGCATGACCATAAAATATATTACTCATATAAATAGAACAACCATTATTCTATAATTTAAGTGAATAACCGTCTCGCACTAAACAAGATCCAAATATAATGTTCATGCTCAACGCTGGCACCAAATAACAATTATTCAGGTCTAAAACTAACCCCGAAGGTAGATGTAGAGGTAGTGTGCCGACGGAGATCACATCGACCTTGGAACCATTCCCGACGCGCATCGTCACCTCGTCCTTAGCCAATCTTCATTTAATTCATAGTCCCTGTTTCGAGTTACAAATATGACAAACCGAACCGGTATCAAATACCCAGGCACTACTACGAGCATTAGTAAGGTACACATCAATAACATGTATATCAAATATACCTTTGTTCACTTTGCCATCCTTCTTATCTGCCAAATACTTGGGGCTGTTCCACTTCCAGTGACCAGTCCCTTTGCAGTAGAAGCGCTCAGTTTGAAGCTTGGGTCCAGCTTTGGGCTTCTTCCCGGGAGTGGCAACTTTCTTGCCATTCTTCTTGAAGTTCCTCTTCTTTCCCTTGCCCTTTTTCTTGAAACTAGTGGTCTTGTTAACCATCAACACTTGGTGCTCCTTCTTGATTTCAACCTCCGCAGCTTTGAGCATTGCGAAGAGCTCGGGAATAGTCTTTTCCATCCCTTGCATATTAAAGTTCATCACGAAGCCTTTGTAGCTTGGTGGCAGTGATTGGAGAACTTTGTCAATAACAGTATCATATGGGAGATTAACTCCCAGCTAAGTCAAGTGATTATGATATCCAGACATTCTGAGTATGTGTTCAATGACAGAACTGTTCTCCTCCATCTTGCAGCTGTAGAACTTGTTGGAGACTTCGTATCTCTCAACTCAGGCATTTGCTTGAAATATTAACTTCAATTCCTGGAACATCTCATATGGTCCATGATGTTCAAAACATCTTTGAAGTCCCGATTCTAATCTGTAAAGCATGGCACACTGAACTGTCGAGTAGCCATCAACACGCGACTGCCAGGCTTTCACAATGTCTGCAGTTGCTGGGGGTGTTACACCTAGCGGTGCATCAAGGACATAATTTTTCTATGCAGCAATGAGGATAATCCTCAGGTTACAGACCCACTCCGTGTAGTTGCTACCATCATCTTTCAACTTCTTTCTCTAGGTGTGCATTAAAATTCAAGGGAATGGTAGCACGGGCCATTGATCTACAACATAGATATGCAAAAACTATCAGGACTAAGTTCATGAAAAATTAAGTTCAATTAATCATATTACTTAAGAACTCCCACTTAGATAGACATCCCTCAAGTCATCTAAATGATACATGATCCAAATCTACTAAACCATGTCCGATCATCACATGAGATGGAGTAGTCATCAATGGTGAACATCTCTATGTTGATCATATCTACTATATGATTCAAGTTCGACCTTTCGGTCTCCAGTGTTCCGAGGCCATGTATGTACATGCTAGACTCGTCAAGTTTAACCCGAGTATTCCGCATGTGCAAAACTGGCTTGCACCCGTTGTATGTGAACATAGAGCCTATCACACCCAATCATCACGTGGTGTCTCAGCACGAAGAACTTTCGCAACAGTGCATACTCGGGGAGAACACTTATACCTTGAAATTTAGTTAAGGGATCATCTTATAATGCTACCATCATACTAAGAAAAATAAGATGCATAAAAGATAAACATCACATGCAACCAAAATATGTGACATGATATGGCCATCATCATCTTGTGCTCATGATCTCCATCACCGAAGCAACGTCATGATCTCCATCGTCACCGGCTTGACACCTTGATCTCCATCATAGCGTCGTGGTTGTCTCGCCAACCATTGCTTCTACGACTATCGCTACCACTTAGTGATAAAGTAAAGAAATTATAGCGCTTGTATTTCATACAATAAAGCGACAACCATATGGCTCCTGCCAGTTGCCGATAACTTTTACAAAACATGATCATCTCATACAAAAATCTTTATATCACAACATGTCTTGACCATATCACCTCACAACATGCCCTACAACAACAATTTAGACGTCCTCTACTTTGTTTGTTGCAAGATTTACGTGGCTGCTACGGGCTGCTAGCATGAACCGTGCAAACCTACGGCACAAAACCACAACAGTGATTTATCAAGTTTGTTGTTTAAACCTTCACAAGGACCGGCCGCAGTCAAATTCAATTCAACTAAAGTTGGAGAAACAAACACCCGCCAGCCACCTTTATGCAAAACTAGTTGCACGTCTGTCAGTGGAACCGGTCTCATGAATGCGGTCATGTAAGGTTGGTCCGGGCCGCTTCATCCAACAATACCGCCGAATCAAATAAGACATTGGTGGTAAGAACTATGACAATCACCACCCACAACTCTTTGTGTTCTACTCGTGCATATCATCTACCCATAGACTTGGCTCTAATACCACTGAAGGGAAATGTAGCATGCAATTTCAAAAAAATTCCTACGCTCACGCAAGATCTATCTAGGAGATGCATAGCAACGAGGGGGGAGAGAGTGTGTCCACGTACCCTCATATACCGAAAGCGGAAGCGTTAACTTAACACGGTTGATGTAGTCAAACGTCTTCTTGAGTCAACCATCAAGTACCAAACGTACGGCATCTTCGAGTTCTGCACACGTCCAGCTTGATGACGTCACTCGAACTCTTGATCCAGCAGAGTGTCGATGGAGTCAATGAGTTCCGTCAGCATGACGGCATGGTGACGGTGTTGGTGATGTAATCCGCGCAGGGCTTCGACTAAGCACTATGATGATACTATCGGAGGAGTAAACGGTGGAGGGGGGCACCGCACACGGATAAGAGAATAACTGTTGTGCCTTTGGGGTGCCCCCTGTCCCCGTATATAAAGGAGGAGGGGAGGAGGTGGCCGACCTAGAGGGGCGCACCATGGAGGGAGTCCTACTAGGACTCCTAGTCCTAGTAGGATTCCCCTTTCCTTTTCCGGAGTGGCAAAGGGGGAAAGGGAAAGGAAGTAGGAGAGGGAAAGGGGGGCGCCGCCCCTCCCCTAGTCCAATTTCGACTCCCATGGGGGGTGGCCACCCCCTGTGGGTTGTCCCCTCTCTCTCCCGTGGCCCATGTTGGCCCATTACTTCCCCGGGGGGTTTCGGTAACCTCCCGGTACTCTGAAAAACATCTGAAACTTCCCGAAACCATTCTGGTGTCCGAATGTAACATTCCAATATATCAATCTTCACCTCTCAAACATTTCGGGACTCCTCGTCATGTCCGTGATCTCATCCGGGACTCCGAAAAACCTTCAGTAACCAAAACACATAACTCATATAATACCTATTGTCATGAACGTTAAGCGTGCGGACACTACGGGTTCGAGAACTATGTAGACATGACCGAGACACCTATCTAGTCAATAACCAATAGCGGAACCTGGATGCTCATACTGGTTCCCACTTATTCTACGATGATCTTTATCGGTCGAACCACAATGTCTATATAGTTATTCCCTTTGTCATCGGTATGTTACTTGCCCGAGATTCAATCGTCAATATCTTCATACCTAGTTCAATATCATTACCGGTAAGTCTCTTTACTCGTTGCATAGTGCATCATCCCGCAACTAACTCATTAGTCACATTGCTTGCAAGGCTTCATATGATGTGCATCACCAAGAGAGCCCAGAGATACCTCTCCCGATACTCAGAGTGACAAATCCTAATTCGATCTATGCCAACCCAACATCACATGCAATCAAAATATGTGACATGATATGGCCATCATCATCTTGTGATTTTGATCTCCATCTCCAAAGCAACGTCATGATCTCCGTTGTCACCGGCTTGACACCTTGATCTCCATCGTAGCGTCGTGGTCGTCTCGCCAACTATTGCTTCTACAACTATCGCTACCGCTTAGTGATAAAGTAAAGCAATTACATGGTGTTTGCATTTCATACAATAAAGCGACAACCATAAGGCTCCTGCCAGTTGCCGATAACTTATACAAAACATGATCATCTCATACAACAACGTATATCACATCATATCTTGACCATATCACATCACAACATGCCCTGCGAAAACAAGTTAGACGTCCTCTACTTTGTTGTTGCAAGTTTTACGTGGCTGCTACGGGCTTCTAGCAAGAATCGTTCATACCAACAGTAAAAAACCACAATGGTGATTTATCAAGTTTTCTGTTTTAACCTTCAATAAGGACCGGCTGCAGTCAAATTTGATTCAACTAAAGTTGGAGAAACAGACACCCGCCAGCCACCTTTATGCAAAACTAGTTGCATGTATGTCGGTGGAACCGGTCTCATGAATGTGGTCATGTAAGGTTGGTCCGGGCCGCTTCATCCAACAATACCGCCGAATCAAAATAAGACATTGGTGGTAAGAAGTATGACGATCACCACCCACAACTCTTTCTGTTCTACTCGTGCATATCATCTATGCATAGACCTGGCTCGGATGCCACTGTTGAGGAACGTAGCATGCAATTTTAAAAAAAAAAACTACGCTCATGCAAGATCTATCTAGGAGATGCACAACAATGAGAGGGGGAGAGTGTGTCCACATACCCTCATAGACCGAAAGCAGAAGCGTTTGCCAACACGGTTGATGTAGTCGAACTTCTTCTTGTTCCGACCGATCAAAGTACCAAACGTACGGCACCTCCGAGTTCTGCACACGTTCAGCTCGATGACGTCCCTTGAACTCTTGATCCAGCAAAGTGTTGAGGAAGTAGAAGAGCTCCATCAGCACGATGGTGTGGTGACGGTGATGGTGAAGTTATCCATGCAGGGCTTTGCCTAAGCACTACGTGAATATGACTGGAGGCGTAAACTGTGGAGGGGGCGCCGCACACGGCTAACAAACGTTGGTGTTTATTCTAGGCGCCCCCTCCCCACGTATATAAAGGTCGGAGAGAGAGAGGCAGCCTAGGGCGCACCCAAGATGGGGGAATCCTACTTGGGCCCCTAGTCCAATTCGGCCTCCCCCTTTCCTTTTACCGGCAGGGGGAAAAGATGGAAGAGGGAAGGAGGAAGGAAAGGAGGGCCGAACCTCCTCCTCCTTCTCCTACGGCCTCCTACCATAAGGGGGGGGGGCGCCACCCCTTGTGGGCTGGTGTTCTCCCCTCCTATGGCCCATATCCCCCCCCCCCGGTACTCGAATATGTACCTAATACATTCCGAAACACTTCCGGTGTCCGAATACTATCATCCTACATATCAAACTTTACCTCTCGACCATCTAGAGACTCCTCATCCTGTCAGTGATCTCATCCGGGACTCCGAACAACATTCGGTCACCAAATCACATAACTCATATAATACAAAATCGTCATCGAATGTTAAGCGTGCGGACCCTACAGGTTCGAGAACTATGTAGACATGACCGAGACACCTCTCCGGTCAATAACCGATAGCGGAATCTGGATGCTCATATTGGCTCCCACATATTCTACGAAGATATTTATCGGTCGAGCCGTTATGACAACATACGTTATTCCCTTTGTCATCGGTATGTTACTTGCCCGAGATTCGATCGTCGGTATCTTCATACCTAGTTCAATCTCGTTACCGGCAAGTCTCTTTACTCGTTATGTAATGCATCATCCTGCAACTAACTCATTGGTTACTTTGCCTGCAAGGCTTCTTATGATGTGCATTACCGAGAGGGCCCAGAGATACCTCTCCGATACTTGGAGTGACAAATCCTAATCTCGATCTATGCCAACCCAACAAACACCTTCGGAGATATCTGTAGAGCATCTTTATAATCACCCAGTTACGTTGTGACGTTTGATAGCACACAAGGTATTCCTCCGGTATCCGGGAGTTGCATAATCTCATAGTCGGAGGAATATGTATTTGACATGAAGAAAGCAGTAGCAATAAAACTGAACGCTCATGATGCTAAGCTAACGAATGGGTCTTGTCCATCACGTCATTCTCCTAATGATGTGATCTCATTCATCAAATGACAACACATGTCTGTGGTTAGGAAACTTAACCATCTTTGGTTAACAAGCTAGTCAAGTAGAGGCATATTAGGGACACGGTGTTTTTGTCTATGTATTCACACATGTATCAAGTTTCCAAATAATACAATTCTAGCATGAATAATAAACATTTATCATGAATAAGGAAATATAAATAACAACTTTATTATTGCCTCTAGGGCATATTTCCTTCATGAACTGCATGCGGTAGGGTTTCATTGCAAGCGGTTCTAGAAAGTGCCTCCATTGTGCCGAGTATTAGCAATACATGCATTGGGGCGGAATGGGGAACCACCGCCGGCCCATGTACCCAAACCGCCTCCAAAGTCCAATTATGTACTAATGGCGGCCCTGGATGGTGAAGTTGCGCTGGTATCTCTACTACGAGTAACACCATAGTGGTGGTGGCCCTCTCTTGGGCTATGTGGATGGAGATGGGTATGGCGGCGGGTGATCCTTGTATTGTCATTTCTTCAGTGGTAGCGGCTCCCTGAAGGCCTCAATCTGGTGACGATGGCAGTCCTTCCCTTGGGTTAGGATGGCCACCTTGGTACCTCGGTGTGGTACATGTCAGATTCCAAGATGAAGCTCTGGGCTCCCGTGCTGGCGGCAGTGAGATGACTATGGGTGTCACATCCATCTTGGGTCATCATTGTGGTTCCCCTACTGTCGGTTCTCCGGGTGAAAACTCTAGTATGTCGTTTTCGTCTCGGTGGCGGTGATGTGTTGCATCGTCTCCCTCTTGAGGGTGTTCTAGTGGAGCTCAGCTACCTTCCCGCTACAGTGCATTGACGTTTCAGGCAAGCATTGATTCCGGTTTGAAGCTTCTTCGACACTAGCATGAGGCGGTCTCGTTTGCTTCCTCCCTTTTATACATGACCTTGTTTTCACCGTTCTCATTCCTCGCTGTCTACGGGCAGGATCAGCGCTCCACGATATGGAGCAAGAGGGCAGGTGGCCCTCTTTGACGATAGCTACGTGTGTGCGGCGTAACGAGATCCAATGGCTTCCCAAGGAGGCGCAGTTTTGTTCCTAGTCGGTGGTCTTGGATTCATGGTGGGGTGTGGCCACTCCTGTACTCACGCTCGGCTTTGAGTTAGTGACGTTTGTGCCATTCTCAGTTATCTTTTTTTATCACCTTGTATCGGTTCAACCCTTAGGCTTTTGTTTAGAGTATCAGATAATTACACGTGCTTTGCAAACGGGGTATAAACATTCTATATGTTGGCCATTGATTTATCTTTTCATGTCAATGTGATTGGGTAAACAAATGATTATCAAATCATGTCCGTGATTTAGCTACCCAAATAAATTCTAGTATTTTATTTGTAATAACTTATTGGCTTAAAAATTTAAATTTATTTGGTAAGCAATGAAAGATGTAATAGTTAAAACGATTTTCAAGTAATGATGCTCAGAATATGGATGAGAAGTTAGACATACACTATGCCAATAAAAAATGCTATTCTTTTTTGAAATAGTACTCACTCCGTTTCTAAATATGACGCTTTTGAACTATAAGAACATCGTATATTTAGAAACGGGGGGAGTACAAAGAACAAATGACGCGAAAGACTGTCTCAAGAGAGAACAAGGTCTCGAGGAGTACTAAAACGACCAAGTGTGTTAGGGCGGCAACCATGCATCCAGAGTATGAAAGGCACATCATCTTCAAGCTTGCAAACAATTAACATTAATGCTGAGAGAATGTAGACAAGCAACCGATTAAACTGCTCAAAAACTCATACCAGATTAACCGGAAAAGGAACTTCCGTGGACGCGCATTATACATGTCGATCGCGACCAGGCATCATCAGACATGTGTTTATTGCGTGCAAGATTATTTCCGGTGGGCAACTCAGCTGGCGAGCTGCTCTCCAAACGAATTTTTATTAAGCACGCGTACACTAGGTCACTAGCTTGAGCACTCAGCTCATGCGCTGTCCGTCCCTAGCTACTTTCACCGGTTGAACGGCCGACTCATTTATTGCCCATGTTGCATGTCTCCATAGAACAAAATGGTAACAGGCGCGAAGGTATTTTTCTCAGCTCGAGCTCAAATGCTCATGATGTAACAGTAAAATCGATAAAATAGAAAACGAAAAATTCTGAAAAAAATAATTGACAACAGATGCAAGTTTACTCTCAGACATAGTAGTGAATAGTTTTCGCTTTGGATTTACTTGACCTCAGTCCAAGCCTTTCCGACCATCTCGCCGCTCGGCCCGTTGTCCCGCCGCTCCTCTGTCCGCTCCACCTCCGTCTTCGGACACTACTGCAATTCACCGCCACTATCCGCATGTCGCTCTGCTTCGACGGCATTGTCCACATGGAGGCGTCCCATCTCGTTGCCGCCATTGCTGCCCCACTGGCCGACGAATCCGTCGGCCACATTCCCCCTCTGGACAAAAACCAACGGAGCTAGCATGTATGGCCCAATAAATTGAATTGAAATTTGAACTATATGATTTGAAAAAAAATTGTCTAAATTGTAATACTTACTTTAAATTGGTTGTATACATTAATGAATTATTTCAACGATAAATCTATATTGAAGAGGGGAAATAGAGTTTGAGAAAAAAAACACTTTTATAAGTAGTTTAAAAAAGAGATGGCATTGGGTATCTGTTTTATGCGGGTAAGTAGAGGATGTGCATAAATATGTTCGGACGTGTCCATGGATAAATGTGAGACAAGATTTTTTTTTCTCAAATACGCACGAACGTGCGTATCATATATTATAGAAGGAAAGGGTAGAAACCCTCCACGTATGAAAATACAATGTTATTTACAGGAAGCCCTTGGCCACCCCATCTGACTACTCAGATTAAGGATTACTCGCTACTCTTCCACATTGCAAGGCCCAGCATAAACGCCTCGACTTCCCCTCTTAGTAATCTTGCCTGCTTCCATGCCCAGGCTTCGCTTACAATGCTCTTAAGCACCTTGAGTGTGGATGGCGCCGCTCCGTCAAAGACCACTGCATTCCGATGAATCCACAGCTCCCATAGGATCAAGATAGAGATTGTCCTAGTTAACTTCCGGTGCTGCCCAATTTCCTCCTGCCTGATGCATCACTCCGGAAGGGACTCCGACGCCGTTGGAACACGGTCTAGAGCTCTATGGAGACATGCAACATGGGATGGGGTTAGACACTCCGACGCATGTTCGGTGAGACAAGATTAGATGAATGCCCTTGAAGATCTCATTTTACTAGCCAATAGAGAGGGTTCGAGCTGGATGGCCCAAGTGTCTAACCCCCGTCGTCAACGTCATGACTCGGGACCATGTAACTAGATAATCATGCGCCGAATTTTTAAACAGCTACGTAGATTTCTCTAAAATACTCGTATTAGCAGGTTAGCTGGACCGTTCGGTAGCCGGCGTTTCTGGTTCTGCACATGCGGACAGGTACATAGCCGCATTTCAGTTAATGCTGACGGTTGGCGTACGTACCAGCCAGAGTAACCTCATCCGTCACCAAGAATTTGACTTCCATTGGCGATCAAGTGCAGTTTGTTCATTGCCATGTTGGAGCTAAAGCACGGGCTCTTGTCTTGCACCAAATGTCCGTCATGTATGTATTCCCTCCGTTCCTAAATGTAAGTCTTTTTAGAGATTTCACTATAAACTACATACGGATGTATATAGACATATTTTAGAGTGTAGATTCACTCATTTTGTTCGTATGTAGTTTCTTGTTGGAATCTCTAATATGACTTACATTTAGGTACGGAGGGAGTACTTTCTAATTTTTGTTCGATTCAACTTTCATTTAATTTTCGCCGAACTTTTAATGCACCGATAACTTGGGATGGGACGGCAGTCCTGCTCCGCTCCGCTCGTCGACATGGGCACCGACAATGAGCTGACGGTTGTGCATGGGGCTGCTGTTTCGTTTGGCGGAATATCAGACGTTTCGGCCATGAATCGTGCTGAGGGAGACGTCGGGCGGACAAAAGAAGCAGATTAGCAACTTGTCGTTTTCTAGTTCCTCCGCGGGACATCTCGAAATAAAATCTTCTAAAAGACATGTAACGAGGTACCCTCCACCTCCAGCGAATGCAACGTTGGTTTGTGCAGGCCTGTTAGGCCAACTCCATCGCGGGACCCCAAACGGACGTCCGGTTTGGCTGGATTTTGTCCGTTTGGGACGGCAATGGGGCGGCCCATGTCTGCGTTTGTTCGATGGGTCGTGGGTGCGCCCAACGCGTGGCCGCACCCCAAAACCTGTTCGGGGTGGACGTGAATAAAAAAAATTTAAAAACTAAATGAAATGACTAAAAAATAAATAAACTTAGTTAAGAAAACATAAAACATATATATAGGGGTTACGGCCACAAAACGGCCCAGTTTGACAGTCCACTTAACGGCCCAGTTCGTAATTAACATAAAACAAAAAAAAACGCCTCCCGCGCGCTCCTGCTCCTGCCGCGCCCGTCGATGCCGTGGCCGACGCCGCTCACTGACCGCTGGTGTCATCGTCGTCGCTGACCAGGTCGACGTAGGTCGGCGGCGTCCAGAGATGAGTCGGCGGTGCGTGGTAGACGGGGGCTGGCTGGACGGCGGGAGGTGCCTGCACCACCTCCTCCCGCGGCGACGCCTCCCGCTCCGGTGACCGCGGCGGCGTGGGGCGCCAGTTCACGCCCACGGCGTCGGCCATCTCTTCTGTCGTGCACGACCAGCCCCACCCCTGGCCAACCAGGGTCGGGTGGAACGCGGCCACCGGCGGCTCCTCCACCTCCTCCTCCTCCTTCGCCACCATCTCGAGCTCGGGGATGGCGACCTCGCCGGCGGCAGAGCGGGCCAACATCTCCTCGAGGCCCTCCCACTGGCGCTCGTCGTGCGTGCGCATGGAGTCCTCCATGACGCGCGCAACGAGACAGGCCTCCTCCTCCTCCGTCATGCGAGGTGGTGGTGGTGGCGATGGAGATGGCGAAGGCGACGACGTGGGCGTGACGCCGCGCACCCGCCTACGCCCGCGCTCCTGGGGAGCAGGCGCTGCGCGCTCCTGTCGTGGCCGCCGCATCCCCGTCGAGGTGCCGGCGAAGAACGACGCGCGCCTGGTGTCGTGCTCGTCACGAAACCAGGTGTCCCAAAGCCCGGAGTCGGGGGCGTACCTGGCGTCGTAGAAGAGGTCGTCGGGGAGGAGGCGGCGGCGGCGCTCGATCTCCTCGTCGCGCGCACGGCCGCTCATCGGGACCGGCGGGATGGGGACCCGGTCGGCGGAGAGATGCCAGTTATTGGGGAGATGGATGTCGCTCCAGGGGAGCGGCGTCCTCGTCTCCCAATAACGGCGGCACACCGACGCGCGGATGTAATGCCGGTTGCGCTCGCCGGCGGACATGGGCGCGATGGAGAAGGCGGGCGGCGCGGGGGCCCAGCGTGGTGGCGATGGCGATGCGGGCTCCTCTTTCTTCATCGAGCCGCAGCGGCGCCCCGACGAGGAACCAGCCTCACAGTCGTGCTTGCCTTTCCGGCCATAGTTCCAGAGGCCCATGGCTGAGGGCGGCCGACCGGCGAGTTTCTTGGCTAGGGTTTGGGAGCAGGGGCTGCCGGGTTTCGAGGAGGCCGCGTGGTGGCGTGGGGCAGTGTGGACGACGACCCGTCCACGCTTCTCACTTAAAGAAGGACGGCGACCGTTCGACGTGCGGATGACAGATGGGGCCGCCCGCTCGTGCGCATTCATGTCGGCCCGTGGGAGGTAGGTGGCCGCCTGCCACGCGGCCCCGACGCGGACGAGGCGCGCGTCCGTTTGGTGTCCGCCACGACCCAAACCCGGCGCAAGTTTGCGCTCGAAATGGGTCGGCCCGGACACAAAACGGACAGGATGGGTCCGGGCCGTCGCGTGCTGGGCCGCCTCCTTTGTCCCTTTTACCCCAAACGGATAGGGCCAGACAGGATGGGGTCGCGCGGTGGAGTTGGCCTTAGAGCAACTCTAGCAGACCCCGCATCCTGCCGGCCCGCAAAACTCGTTTGCAATTCGCGCAAAACCACTTTTACGGGTCGGTGTGGGTGGCACAGATGCAGACCCCTCAAACGGATCCGTAAAAAAAAATATTCGCGGAATATGTTTTTTTACGGGTCGGTTTCTGCGGGTTTTGCTCGGGCACCACCGCGAAGACCCGCAAACAAAAAAACTATAAATCTCGCATTTGACATAGGATTTGGCAAACAAGTTCAAATTCAAACGACATAAACAGTTTGCACGGAAATAAAAGCAAAGTTCATTACGCAAAGGAGGGCATGCAAAAGGTTTGCGCCCATCTCCGGCATCATCTTGGGGATCGATCTTTACTCCGCGTCATGGAGTCCATATTGAAGTTCATCGGTGCCACCGAATCCACCTATGTCGCTTGTTCCAACTCCCGCACCGAAATCATCCACATTGCCACCATATGGAGCAGAGAAAACATCACCGGAACTGGAACACGGACCGGCCGAGGCTACCATTCTTCTCTTCAAGATCTCTCTCCTTGCCATATCATGCCATGTTTTGGTGAGGTCGTTCATGTCATTGCGGTTCATTGACATGATCTTGTTCTCTTCGGCGAGCAACAATGACATCGATTTGTTTTCGGAGGCGCGTGCTTTTCTCTCCTCAATGGCAGCTTTGCGGAGCCCCTCTTCCTTGAGCATTTGCCATTTTTCTTGCTTCTCTTTTGCCTTCTTCTCGACCAACTCTTTCTTGATCTCCAACGACTTCAACAACATCAACTATGCCCTTGAAGCGACCGAAATGTGCGTGGAGTCCTATTGGGATACTTTTTCATAATGCGGAAGTATTGATCTTCGATCCTTTGTCAATATCTCTTGGCGGTTTGAGAAACATCCGTGCATGGATCAAGAGACACCGCACTCCATGCTTGGATCAAAGCTGGATCTTCCAAGATCGTGTAGTTCTTCGATCTTTGGCCCTTCCCACTCTTTGATTGTGATTCCTCATACGCTTCCGCTTTGATCTCCTCCAATTCGTCCGCACAACCATGATCATCCACGCCACCGTCCATTTCATTGTAGTCGAATGGTTCGAAAGGGGCTTGATCAATGTCAACCTCGTTCATGTCCAACAAGTTCACGAACTCGGTTGTTGCATTGTTCGAACCACCGCTATAGCGAACAATAACAAGTCACGAGCTATCGACACTAATGGCGAAAATGAAAGGGAATCGCTAGACCGAAGAGGCACACCTTGCAGCCATTTTGTCAAACACCTCGCTCGCTGGGGGAGCGGCACCGTTGAACGGCATCGCCGGAGAACCTCCTTGCGGGGGGATGGAGTGAGAGGTTGAAGAAGGTGGCTTCCTTTTAGCCGGAACCTTCCTCCGCTTTACGCCCGCGGTCTTGCCGGCATTCTCCACCGCCGGCCGGGATCGCACTGCGGCGTTGGCGCCCGGAGCGCGGGCCGTCGCGGCGTGGGCATCCGGATTCCCGCCCTGCACGACCACGTTGCCCTGCCGCTTGCGGGCCGGCGCGGCGTGTCCTTGGGCGACGGCGGCAGGGGCAACAAGGCCGGCGACGAGATCCGCCCGAGGGGAGGAGCATGCGCGACCTCGACGGTGACGGGGGACAGCACGGGGGCGTCCATGGCGGCGAGGAACGGCCGAGGAGGAGGAACCGGAGCTTGCGGAGGGGTGGCAATGGTGGCGGAGGGTGCGGGGAGCGGGAAAGGGCGCGCGGAAATGTCCCTCCCGCCAAATCTCGCGCCGGATAGGGGTTCAGCTCGGATCGGCCTCCCAGCCCGTGAAGATAGAAGTTGGGGAGAAGATTTGCCACGCCCCGCAAAATTTTTTGCGGACCGGCGGGGTCTGATCGTGCGGATTTTCCGGCCCCGACCCGCAATTTGGTTATTTTGTGGGCCGGGGCGGGATGCTGGGTTTGCTAGAGTTGCTCTTAAACCGACTAGTTATGCTAGAGCATTCAGATCCCTCACAAATTATATTTAGATACAAATTATGTGATTTCAGGAATGAATTCCTAGCTAGTAGATCCCTCAAAATTTCCATTCCCCAAAATTATCGTGAGTCGAAAAATAGAAAACAAAAGAAAAACAAACACAAATCAAAAAATAAAATAAAAGTAAATAAAAAATAAAACAAAAGACGAAGAAAAACTGTATAAAGAGACAAAACCGTTCCAAAATAGCAACATAGATGAAAACCACTCCGAAGTGAACTTACTCGTATTCGGCTGACCCCTGCCGAGGCATGGAGTGATTCGTGAAGCATGATAAATAGGCGCAAATGATATGCATAGCTTATTGTGATATAAATGAGGCTAATCACTCACTACATGATAGTTTAGCTATCCCATTAGAAGGAACCTTCCCCCGGTTTTGGCAAGGTTTCAAAAGTTTATTTTTCTTTCTTTGCTTATTACTCTTTTTTATCACGGCTTTTCCGCCTTTCTTTCTATTTTCTCACTTTTCCTTTTTGTTTGTTGTTCCTATTTTCTTCCTTTTTAATTTGTGAACATTTTTTATATTATCATTTTATTCCATGTTTCTTGAATATTTCTGAATTCTTTTTTTTAATTCACAATTTTTTCGTCAAATTTGTGTCATTTTTTATGAATTCGTGAACAGTTTTTAATTCTTAATTTTGTATTCAAAATTCCTGAAGTTTTATAAAAATTTCAAGAATACTTTTTAGATTCACATGCATTTATTAAATTTTAAATATAATGTTGACTCTCTAAAATATAATGTTCGTTGCCTATCCAAAGAAAGTGCTACATGAAACCAACATTGGAAAAACCTCTGTTCAATAATTCATCTGATTAACCAGTTAACTTGCCAATTAGTCCCTACTCGTATAGTCACTGAGTAGCCTATAAACCGATAAATCGTCTGATTAATTGATTAAATGATCGATCAACTTGCCGATTAGCCGATTAATCCCCTACTCACCAGCCAACCGAGCAGCTATCAGTTAACAATTTCCTCAACAAAAAACACACGAAAAAGAGTGGACGAGCGGTACCAAAAGCGAAGCAACCCAATGATGAGCCGTCACACCAAGGGAGCGATGGTCATATCACTTAAGAGTTAAGACCTCCTATTCACCGCTCTATGCAGCAGATAATCCTGCATGTGCACATGCACCACTAACTGTGTCGTCCGAGTTATCGTATGACTGAACACTCCTCCTATTGCTCCAACTTTTCTTGTGAGTTTTTCTTTGGTTTTCTCTACTTTTGGTTTTCAAGTCGTTTCTTCGATTTGTTGTGGTTTTCATGTCCATAGACTCGTGAACAATTTTGGAATGATTCAACATTTTGAACAAATGTGTGAACATTTCCTAAAATCCATGATTTTTATAAAAAATGTGTGAATATTGTAAAATTGCTTACACAAAATCCTACAATTGTCCATCATGTAATTTTAGAAGAATGTCTTTGTATTTAAAAGTAATTTCGAAAATGTACACAAAACTTTCAATGCTAGTCACCAATTATAAAAATCTTCATGAATTTTGAAAATGTTCGCCAATTTTAAGAAATACTCATGAACTTCAAAAATCATGTATCATTTCTTTTTCTTGAACTTTCTATTTATCTAGAATTTAATAAATGATCATGTGTTTTCAAATATATTTGCAAATTACTTAAATATTCATGGATTTCGAAAAAACTTTATCAGTTTTGATTTTTTTTAGTAAATCGAAAGAAGGTGAAATAAAGGGAAAATATCAAAATCAAAATCAGAAAGTAGAATGTGTTTTCAAAACATAAATCAATAATAATTTTTTGAGGTAGAAAATAAATCGATATTCTAAAAGTGAAAATAAAACCATAGCAAACCCAACTGAACATGTAAAAGCCAAAAAAAGGCAAGTAAACAGAAAAATGACAAAGCAAATCGAAAAACTTATTCCCATCTAGAGAATGAAAAGGAAAAACAAACAAAAATAAAAAATAGAAAAACGAAGAAAACAAATCTAAAACCAGGAAAATGGGAAAATTAAAAAGGGAATGAAAACCACTAGACGAGGCATCAAACGTGAAGAAAATGGCTTAAATTGATTAATAGATTTGCCTCACCCATGGAAAGATGTATGTCAGATTTGTCGATGATATAATATACTGATTTTTTTTCCGGATATAACGTACTGATTGTCAAAAAGGGAATACCCTTTCACTCAACCCTTTATGCGTGAGAAGCAAATGAAAGCCCAAATAGGCTGCTCCAACTGTTTAGACAAGATAGGAGAGCATAGTTGTCAATCAAAATTTTGATTCGACCACTTAATAAGCAACAAATGGATTGTGATAACAAGATATCCTACATGAAAAACCTTTTTTTTTCTTTTTCCCACCCCGTTTTTGTTCTTTCTTTTTCACGCGTTCAATTTTCATGTTTAGTTTTCACTTTCTACTGTTATGTTCTGTATACATAATTTTTTTAACACAAAACAAACATTGGACACTTTTTAATACACAATAAACATTTTAATATGTGATATTTTTAAAGGAAAAAACAAAATAAGTGTTTTTTTGTAAATAAGCGAAAATCATGTATAACATTTCTTCACTTTTAATAAAATCTTCCTATTTTAGAACTTGTAAACATTATTATGTTTAATATGCGAACTAGAAAAATCTGACGAACGGATCAAAACATTCATGGGCCCAGCCCATTCATCCCCATGTGGATGACCCCTCAACTATTCCTCTCTCTGGCCACGGAATAATGGAACTTATCCTGTATGCCGCCTATGAGTGCTCCGACTGCAGAAAATCCGTATTTAACCCTCGTTGCTTCAAAGTGTAGCCCTGACGGGGACCTATGGTTCAACGCATTTAGTGCCAATTTGCCACCCAGCGCACACGCACCTGCTCCTTAGCCGAACCAATAAAATGAGCAGATCGCTCAGTTAGTAATCGATCCTTCGATCGCTCGCACCAGTTTACTGATTGACCATCGGTTGGTCAACCATTTACTTCTCGAAAAACATGGATCTAAAAAATAATAAAATTGAAAATATTTCAAGTTTTTAAAAAATTTACATAATTGAATTGATTTCGTTAATTTTTAAAAATGTTCATGAAATTATAATAATTCACAGATTTGGAAACATTTACAGGTTTGCAAAGTTTTCCTCAATTTTAAATAATATTCACAAATTTAAGAAAAAATTTGCCATTTGAAAAACTTTCATTATTTGAAAAATATGCAAGGTTTCGAAAGAAGATCGGGTTTGAAAAAAGTTCACAAATTTTAAAAAAAATCATGCATTTGTATAATATTCATGAATTTAGAAAATGTTCAGGAATTTGAAAAAAAAAATATAAGAATTTGAATCAGTCTCGGATTTTAAAATGGTTTAGAAAAAAGAAAACGAAAAGATGGACAAAACCAGAAAGCCGGTAGAAAACCGTCCACAAAGAAGAAAGCTTATTGCAAAACCATAATTGGCACTAAGAATGTGCTTCTGCATCATTTATAATGAACAGATGAGCGCTACCAGTGCTAAATAGGAATCACCGCCCAAGCATATAAAGTAACAGCCCATCAAATTTTCTGTTTTTTCCTTTCTGGTGGCCTTTTTACCTGTTTTCTAGTTTCCCTTTTTATCGGTTTTCCTTTTCAATTTTTCATTTTTCTGAACCAAGCAAGCGAACCAAGGGAGTGTTCGGTTCGTCTCCGCTCCTTTAACTCTGCTTCAGGAGCGGACCAGACTTCAGCTAACTTGGCGCAGCTGGCGAAACCGAGCTCCACAACTTCGTGGGGTGGAGAGATTCCCAACGGGGCATAAATGGGCAGACAGAATAAAATGGATTTTATTTCTGGCGAAACTTCAAAAAGTTATGAATATTCAAAAAGTGTTCTCCTTTGAAAATTTCATGATTTAACACTTTGTGTTGAAATTTTCAACAATTTTATGAAAATGTTTGTGTTTCAAAATGCTCGCCCATGTCTAAAAAAAAGTTCAAGATTTGTTCTAAAACCATCAATTTAAATTATTATTTTCATTATTCTAGTGAAAAGTTGATGGAAAATTGAAAAACAATTAGAAAACCGGAGTTGAAAAAATGCTAGAAACTACATGCATTTGAAAAACTTTCATTATTTGAAAAATATGCAAGGTTTCGAAAGAAGATCGGGTTTGAAAAAAGTTCACAAATTTTGAAAAAAATCATGCATTTGTATAATATTCATGAATTTAGAAAATGTTCAGGAATTTGAAAAAAAAATATAAGAATTTGAATCAGTCTCGGATTTTAAAATGGTTTAGAAAAAAGAAAACGAAAAGATGGACAAAACCAGAAAGCCGGTAGAAAACCGTCCACAAAGAATAAAGCTTATTGCAAAACCATAATTGGCACTAAGAATGTGCTTCTGCATCATTTATAATGAACAGATGAGCGCTACCAGTGCTAAATAGGAATCACCGCCCAAGCATATAAAGTAACAGCCCATCAAATTTTCTGTTTTTTCCTTTCTGGTGGCCTTTTTACCTGTTTTCTAGTTTCCCTTTTTATCGGTTTTCCTTTTCAATTTTTCATTTTTCTGAACCAAGCAAGCGAACCAAGGGAGTGTTCGGTTCGTCTCCGCTCCTTTAACTCTGCTTCAGGAGCGGACCAGACTTCAGCTAACTTGGCGCAGCTGGCGAAACCGAGCTCCACAACTTCGTGGGGTGGAGAGATTCCCAACGGGGCATAAATGGGCAGACAGAATAAAATGGATTTTATTTCTGGCGAAACTTCAAAAAGTTATGAATATTCAAAAAGTGTTCTCCTTTGAAAATTTCATGATTTAACACTTTGTGTTGAAATTTTCAACAATTTTATGAAAATGTTTGTGTTTCAAAATGCTCACCCATGTCTAAAAAAAAGTTCAAGATTTGTTCTAAAACCATCAATTTAAATTATTATTTTCATTATTCTAGTGAAAAGTTGATGGAAAATTGAAAAACAATTAGAAAACCGGAGTTGAAAAAATGCTAGAAACTACATGCATTTGAAAAACTTTCATTATTTGAAAAATATGCAAGGTTTCGAAAGAAGATCGGGTTTGAAAAAAGTTCACAAATTTTGAAAAAAATCATGCATTTGTATAATATTCATGAATTTAGAAAATGTTCAGGAATTTGAAAAAAAAATATAAGAATTTGAATCAGTCTCGGATTTTAAAATGGTTTAGAAAAAAGAAAACGAAAAGATGGACAAAACCAGAAAGCCGGTAGAAAACCGTCCACAAAGAAGAAAGCTTATTGCAAAACCATAATTGGCACTAAGAATGTGCTTCTGCATCATTTATAATGAACAGATGAGCGCTACCAGTGCTAAATAGGAATCACCGCCCAAGCATATAAAGTAACAGCCCATCAAATTTTCTGTTTTTTCCTTTCTGGTGGCCTTTTTACCTGTTTTCTAGTTTCCCTTTTTATCGGTTTTCCTTTTCAATTTTTCATTTTTCTGAACCAAGCAAGCGAACCAAGGGAGTGTTCGGTTCGTCTCCGCTCCTTTAACTCTGCTTCAGGAGCGGACCAGACTTCAGCTAACTTGGCGCAGCTGGCGAAACCGAGCTCCACAACTTCGTGGGGTGGAGAGATTCCCAACGGGGCATAAATGGGCAGACAGAATAAAATGGATTTTATTTCTGGCGAAACTTCAAAAAGTTATGAATATTCAAAAAGTGTTCTCCTTTGAAAATTTCATGATTTAACACTTTGTGTTGAAATTTTCAACAATTTTATGAAAATGTTTGTGTTTCAAAATGCTCGCCCATGTCTAAAAAAAAGTTCAAGATTTGTTCTAAAACCATCAATTTAAATTATTATTTTCATTATTCTAGTGAAAAGTTGATGGAAAATTGAAAAACAATTAGAAAACCGGAGTTGAAAAAATGCTAGAAACTACATGCATTTGAAAAACTTTCATTATTTGAAAAATATGCAAGGTTTCGAAAGAAGATCGGGTTTGAAAAAAGTTCACAAATTTTGAAAAAAATCATGCATTTGTATAATATTCATGAATTTAGAAAATGTTCAGGAATTTGAAAAAAAATATATAAGAATTTGAATCAGTCTCGGATTTTAAAATGGTTTAGAAAAAAGAAAACGAAAAGATGGACAAAACCAGAAAGCCGGTAGAGAATCGCCCACAAAGAAGAAAGCTTATTGCAAAACCATAATTGGCACTAAGAATGTGCTTCTGCATCATTTATAATGAACAGATGAGCGCTACCAGTGCTAAATAGGAATCACCGCCCAAGCATATAAAGTAACAGCCCATCAAATTTTCTGTTTTTTCCTTTCTGGTGGCCTTTTTACCTGTTTTCTAGTTTCCCTTTTTATCGGTTTTCCTTTTCAATTTTTCATTTTTCTGAACCAAGCAAGCGAACCAAGGGAGTGTTCGGTTCGTCTCCGCTCCTTTAACTCTGCTTCAGGAGCGGACCAGACTTCAGCTAACTTGGCGCAGCTGGCGAAACCGAGCTCCACAACTTCGTGGAGTGGAGAGATTCCCAACGGGGCATAAATGGGCAGACAGAATAAAATGGATTTTATTTCTGGCGAAACTTCAAAAAGTTATGAATATTCAAAAAGTGTTCTCCTTTGAAAATTTCATGATTTAACACTTTGTGTTGAAATTTTCAACAATTTTATGAAAATGTTTGTGTTTCAAAATGCTCGCCCATGTCTAAAAAAAAGTTCAAGATTTGTTCTAAAACCATCAATTTAAATTATTATTTTCATTATTCTAGTGAAAAGTTGATGGAAAATTGAAAAACAATTAGAAAACCGGAGTTGAAAAAATGCTAGAAACTACATGCATTTGAAAAACTTTCATTATTTGAAAAATATGCAAGGTTTCGAAAGAAGATCGGGTTTGAAAAAAGTTCACAAATTTTGAAAAAAATCATGCATTTGTATAATATTCATGAATTTAGAAAATGTTCAGGAATTTGAAAAAAATATATATAAGAATTTGAATCAGTCTCGGATTTTAAAATGGTTTAGAAAAAAGAAAACGAAAAGATGGACAAAACCAGAAAGCCGGTAGAAAACCGCCCACAAAGAAGAAAGCTTATTGCAAAACCATAATTGGCACTAAGAATGTGCTTCTGCATCATTTATAATGAACAGATGAGCGCTACCAGTGCTAAATAGGAATCACCGCCCAAGCATATAAAGTAACAGCCCATCAAATTTTCTGTTTTTTCCTTTCTGGTGGCCTTTTTACCTGTTTTCTAGTTTCCCTTTTTATCGGTTTTCCTTTTCAATTTTTCATTTTTCTGAACCAAGCAAGCGAACCAAGGGAGTGTTCGGTTCGTCTCCGCTCCTTTAGCTCTGCTTCAGGAGCGGACCAGACTTCAGCTAACTTGGCGCAGCTGGCGAAACCGAGCTCCACAACTTCGTGGAGTGGAGAGATTCCCAACGGGGCATAAATGGGCAGACAGAATAAAATGGATTTTATTTCTGGCGAAACTTCAAAAAGTTATGAATATTCAAAAAGTGTTCTCCTTTGAAAATTTCATGATTTAACACTTTGTGTTGAAATTTTCAACAATTTTATGAAAATGTTTGTGTTTCAAAATGCTCGCCCATGTCTAAAAAAAAGTTCAAGATTTGTTCTAAAACCATCAATTTAAATTATTATTTTCATTATTCTAGTGAAAAGTTGATGGAAAATTGAAAAACAATTAGAAAACCGGAGTTGAAAAAATGCTAGAAACTACATGCATTTGAAAAACTTTCATTATTTGAAAAATATGCAAGGTTTCAAAAGAAGATCGGGTTTGAAAAAAGTTCACAAATTTTGAAAAAAATCATGCATTTGTATAATATTCATGAATTTAGAAAATGTTCAGGAATTTGAAAAAAAAATATAAGAATTTGAATCAGTCTCGGATTTTAAAATGGTTTAGAAAAAAGAAAACGAAAAGATGGACAAAACCAGAAAGCCGGTAGAAAACCGTCCACAAAGAAGAAAGCTTATTGCAAAACCATAATTGGCACTAAGAATGTGCTTCTGCATCATTTATAATGAACAGATGAGCGCTACCAGTGCTAAATAGGAATCACCGCCCAAGCATATAAAGTAACAGCCCATCAAATTTTCTGTTTTTTCCTTTCTGGTGGCCTTTTTACCTGTTTTCTAGTTTCCCTTTTTATCGGTTTTCCTTTTCAATTTTTCATTTTTCTGAACCAAGCAAGCGAACCAAGGGAGTGTTCGGTTCGTCTCCGCTCCTTTAACTCTGCTTCAGGAGCGGACCAGACTTCAGCTAACTTGGCGCAGCTGGCGAAACCGAGCTCCACAACTTCGTGGAGTGGAGAGATTCCCAACGGGGCATAAATGGGCAGACAGAATAAAATGGATTTTATTTCTGGCGAAACTTCAAAAAGTTATGAATATTCAAAAAGTGTTCTCCTTTGAAAATTTCATGATTTAACACTTTGTGTTGAAATTTTCAACAATTCTATGAAAATGTTTGTGTTTCAAAATGCTCGCCCATGTCTAAAAAAAGTTCAAGATTTGTTCTAAAAACATCAATTTAAATTATTATTTTCATTATTCTAGTGAAAAGTTGATGGAAAATTGAAAAACAATTAGAAAACCGGAGTTGAAAAAATGCTAGAAACTACATGCATTTGAAAAACTTTCATTATTTGAAAAATATGCAAGGTTTCGAAAGAAGATCGGGTTTGAAAAAAGTTCACAAATTTTGAAAAAAATCATGCATTTGTATAATATTCATGAATTTAGAAAATGTTCAGGAATTTGAAAAAAAATATATAAGAATTTGAATCAGTCTCGGATTTTAAAATGGTTTAGAAAAAAGAAAACGAAAAGATGGACAAAACCAGAAAGCCGGTAGAAAACCGTCCACAAAGAAGAAAGCTTATTGCAAAACCATAATTGGCACTAAGAATGTGCTTCTGCATCATTTATAATGAACAGATGAGCGCTACCAGTGCTAAATAGGAATCACCGCCCAAGCATATAAAGTAACAGCCCATCAAATTTTCTGTTTTTTTCCTTTCTGGTGGCCTTTTTACCTGTTTTCTAGTTTCCCTTTTTATCGGTTTTCCTTTTCAATTTTTCATTTTTCTGAACCAAGCAAGCGAACCAAGGGAGTGTTCGGTTTGTCTCCGCTCCTTTAACTCTGCTTCAGGAGCGGACCAGACTTCAGCTAACTTGGCGCAGCTGGCGAAACCGAGCTCCACAACTTCGTGGAGTGGAGAGATTCCCAACGGGGCATAAATGGGCAGACAGAATAAAATGGATTTTATTTCTGGCGAAACTTCAAAAAGTTATGAATATTCAAAAAGTGTTCTCCTTTGAAAATTTCATGATTTAACACTTTGTGTTGAAATTTTCAACAATTTTATGAAAATGTGTGTGTTTCAAAATGCTCGCCCATGTCTAAAAAAGTTCAAGATTTGTTCTAAAACCATCAATTTAAATTATTATTTTCATTATTCTAGTGAAAAGTTGATGGAAAATTGAAAACAATTAGAAAACCGGAGTTGAAAAAATGCTAGAAACTACATGCATTGGAGTGTAGTACCTTCAGAATGAGCAGGCCCATGACCAAACGCCTCTGCACATCACCCCGCTACACTGTGTAGTAAGCGGAGGAATTTCCTATTCGTAGCGCCAGGGATCGAACCCAGTACCTTCTGTACATGTATACGCCACGCTAGCCACCCCGACTGACTGGTTCAAGCTGACGAAGTACAACGCAAAACATAGACAAACACACAACAATGACAAAACTTAAAACCAGTTCACGGAATTTCCAAAAAACTTTTGTTCCTTCTACTGATTTTTTCGGGTTTTCTTCAGTCTTTTTCTGTTATTTTGTTTTCTTTATTTTTTCCTTTCCTTTTTAAGTTAAAATATTGTTCAGAATTTTGAAAAAAAATTCTTGTTGTCAAAATTTGTTCATAATTTTGAAATAATGTTCACATTGCCAAAATTTTGTTCGCAATTTCAAAAAATGTTCCTGTTTTCCTAGTTTTGGTTACACTTCAAAAAGATGTTCCAAATTTCAATTTTCGTTCGCATTTAAAAAAATTGTTCTCAATTTACAAAAATGTTTGGAATTTCGAAATTTATTCATCGCTTATAAAAATGTTTTTGGAGTTTTATTCATGTTCTGAAAAATGTTCAAAATTTATATTTCTTTCACATTTTCAAAAATTGTTCGCACTGTTACAATGTTCGGAATTTCCAAAGAAAATCATGTAGAAAAAGGTTGGGAGTTTCAAAATTTTGTTCTCATTTTTCAAAAAATGTCACATTTTCAAAAGAAATGTTCTCAGTTTTAAATTATGTTTGCGTTCTGAAAAAATTACAATTTTATATTTTGTTCATTTTTCTAAATAATGTTCTGAATTTATAAATTTGATCATTTTTCCAAAAGTTTTTAGGTTCAAATTTCGTGTTTTTTCGAAATTTGTTCAAAATTTCAAATTTTGTTCAGAATGTCAGTTTATAACTTTGTCGAAATTTTCTGTGATAAATTTGTTCGTAGTTTTGAAAAATCTTCTCGTTTGCAATTTTTCGACTTTTTAGCAAACATTAAGTTTTATCGATGTCGTTGTTGTTTCTTGTAACGTTCCGCTGCTAACTTAGCACTAGAGCTAGTTCACCGCAGTGGCTAGCATAGCATGCGCTGGACCGGAATGTCGCTGGTTCGAATCCCAACGCTAGCTTGATTCCTTTTTTCGCATTTTAGCATCTCGCGAATGGGCCGGCCCAGGTTTGGCCACGCTTTTGCGAAACGTCGACATTTCAACGCAGCTAGCGTCACATAGGAGCAACAAGGCATTGGGGAGAGGAGCAATGCCCAAATCCAGGGGTTCAGGGATGCCATAGACGTATGCATGCTGATGGACATAGGCTATCTAGGCCAATTCTGGACCTTTGAAAAAAAGGTTACTGGTGGCAGTTACACACGGGTACGCTTGGACCGTTCTCTGGCTTCAGCAGAATGGAGCGGACGTTTCCCAAATGCACAAGTTAAACATCTAACAGCAGCGACCTCGGATCACTGTCCCATCTTGCTAGAGTTTCAAGGGAGGGCACCTAAGCACAAGAAGGGCTTTAAGTATGAACTTATGTGGGAAACTCACGAGACGTGGAGAGACACAATTGCAGCCAGCTGGGCAGGAGATCCGGTGGAGTGCATGGCAGATCTAAGAGCAAAGTTGAAAAGAGTCTCGGTACAGCTAGGAACCTGGAATAAGCATACTTTCGACTCAGTACGGAAGGAAATAAAAAGTTTAAAGTTGGAACTAGAACGCCTGCGGAGCGATCCGGCTAGAACAGCGCCGTCACGTATTGAATTGAAGATCAATGAGAATTTGATTGAGTTATATCACAGGGAGGAAATCATGTGGAGGCAACGCGCGAGGCTGGAGTGGCTGTCGGCGGGAGACAGAAATACATGCTTCTTTCACCTTCGGGCAAGTGAGAGGAGGAGGAGAAATATGATTAAGGCCTTGGCAACATCCCTGGGTGTGATGACAGAGAACCAGAATGAACTCAAAGTCATGGTGACAGACTTCTATAAGAACTTGTATCTATCAGAAGGGGTGAGTGGCATAGAGGAGGTACTTGATAAGGTACCGGTGAAGGTTACAGAGCAGATGAATGCCGCTCTTCTGGCACCTTACACAAATGAAGAGGTCAAGACAGCCCTCTTTCAAATGTTCCCGACAAAGGCACCGGGACCGGATGGGTTCCCCGCCCACTTCTATCAAAGGCATTGGGATATATGTGGGGATGAAGTTACCAAGGCTGTCCTGAGGATTATCAGAGGGGAGGAAAGTGCTGCATCTATAAATGACACCGTTTTGGTTCTCATCCCGAAGGTAATGAATCCTACCTTACTTTCTCAGTTCCGGCCTATAAGTTTGTGCAATGTAATCTACAAAATTGCCTCCAAGGTTGTTGCAAACAGGCTCAAAGTGATCCTCCCAGACATCATATCTCAGGAACAGTCAGCTTTCGTTCCAGGAAGGTTGATTACAGATAATATCATATGTGCATATGAGTGTTTGCACTTCATGAAGAGAAGCAGAGCAAAAACCAATAGTTTTTGTGCACTAAAATTAGACATGATGAAAGCTTATGACAGACTGGAGTGGCCATATCTTCGAGCCATGATGGAGAAGCTGGGATTTGCACACTCCTGGGTTAATATAGTGATGGATATGGTTCAGTCTGTATCATTTTCAGTCCTCTTCAATGGAGAGAAGCTTGTGTTGGGGAACGTAGCAGAAATTCAAAATTTTCCTACGTATCACCAAGATCTATCTATGGAGAGACCAGCAACGAGTAGAAAGAGAGTGCATCTACATACCCTTGTAGATCGCTAAGCGGAAGCGTTCAAGTGAACGAGGTTGATGGAGTCGTACTCGTCGTGATTCAGATCACCGATGATCCTAGTGCCGAACGGACGGCACCTCCGCGTTCAACACACGTACAGCTCGATGATGTCTCCCACGCCTTGATCCAGCAAGGAGAGAGGGAGAGGTTGAGGAAGACTCCATCCAGCAGCAGCACAACGGCGTGGTGGTGATGGAGGAGCGTGGCAATCCTGCAGGGCTTCGCCAAGCACCTACGGGAGAGGAGGAGGTGTCACGGGAGGGAGGGAGGCGCCAAGGGCTCAGGTATGGATGCCCTCCCTCCCCTCCACTATATATAGGGGCAGGGGAGAGGGGGGAGGCGCAGCCTTGCCCCCTCCTCCAAGGAAGGGGTGCGGCTAAGGAGGGGGGAGGAGTCCATCCTCCCCAAGGCACCTCGGAGGTGCCTTCCCCCTTTAGGACTCTCCCCTTTTTCCTTTATCTTGGCGCATGGGCCTCTAGGGGCTGGTGCCCTTGGCCCATGTAGGCCAAGGCGCACCCCCTACAGCCCATGTGGCCCCCCGGGGCAGGTGGCCCCCCCGGTGGGCCCCCGGGACCCTTCCGGTGGTCCCGGTACAATACCGATGACCCCGAAACTTGTCCCGATGGCCGAAACAGGACTTCCTATATATAAATCTTTACCTCCGGACCATTCCGGAACTCCTCGTGACATCCGGGATCTCATCCGGGACTCCGAACAACATTCGGTAACCACATACAAACTTCCTTTATAACCCTAGCGTCATCGAACCTTAAGTGTGTAGACCCTACGGGTTCGGGAGACATATAGTCATGACCGAGATGTTCTCCGGTCAATAACCAACAGCGGGATCTGGATACCCATGTTGGCTCCCACATGTTCCACGATGATCTCATCGGATGAACCACGATGTCAAGGACTCAATCAATCCCGTATACAATTCCCTTTGTCTAGCGGTATGGTACTTGCCCGAGATTCGATCGTCGGTATACCGATACCTTGTTCAATCTCGTTACCGGCAAGTCTCTTTACTCGTTCCGTAACACATCATCCCGTGATCAACCCCTTGGTCACATTGTGCACATTATGATGATGTCCTACCGAGTGGGCCCAGAGATACCTCTCCGTTTACACGGAGTGACAAAATCCCAATCTCGATTCGTGCCAACCCAACAGACACTTTCAGAGATACCCGTAGTGTACCTTTATAGCCACCCAGTTACGTTGTGACGTTTGGCACACCCAAAGCACTCCTACGGTATCCGGGAGTTGCACAATCTCATGGTCTAAGGAAATGATACTTGACATTAGAAAAGCTTTAGCATACGAACTACATGATCTTGTGCTAGGCTTAGGATTGGGTCTTGTCCATCATATCATTCTCCTAATGATGTGATCCCGTTATCAACGACATCCAATGTCCATGGTCAGGAAACCGTAACCATCTATTGATTAACGAGCTAGTCAACTAGAGGCTTACTAGGGACATGGTGTTGTCTATGTATCCACACATGTATCTGAGTTTCCTATCAATACAATTCTAGCATGGATAATAAACGATTATCATGAACAAGGAAATATAATAATAATCAATTTATTATTGCCTCTAGGGCATATTTCCAACAGTCTCCCACTTGCACTAGAGTCAATAATCTAGTTCACATCGATATGTGATTAACACTCAAGGTCACATCCCCATGTGACTAACACCCAAAGAGTTCTGGGTTTGATCATGTTATGCTTGTGAGAGAGGTTATAGTCAACGGGTCTGAACCTTTCAGATCCGTGTGTGCTTTACAAATCTCTATGTCATCTCCTAGATGCAGCTACCACATTCTATTTGGAGCTATTCCAAATAACTGTTCTACTTGGAGCTATTCTAAATTGTTGATCCATTATACGTATTCGGTATCTCTACTCAGAGCTATCCGGATAGGTGTTAAGCTTGCATCGACGTAACCCTTTACGACGAACTCTTTTTCCACCTCCATAATTGAGAAAATTCCTTAGTCCACTAGTTACTAAGGATAACTTTGACCGCTGTCCTGTGATCCATTCTTGGATCACTCTTGTACCCCTTGACTGACTCATGGTAAAGCACACTTCAGGTGCGGTACACAGCATAGCATACTGTAGAGCCTATGTCTTAAGCATAGGGGACGATCTTCGTTCCTTTCTCTCTATTCTGCCATGGTCAAGCTTTAAGTCTTAACTTCATACCTTACAACTCAGGCAAGAACTCCTTCTTTGACTGATCCATCTTGAACACCTTCAAGATCATGTTAAGGTATGTGCTCATTTGAAAGTACCATTAAGCGTTTTGATCTATCCTTATAGATCTTGATGCTCAATGTTCAAGTAGCTTAATCCAGGTTTTCCATTGAAAACACTTTCCAAATAACCCTATATGCTTTCTAGAAATTCTACGTCATTTCTGATCATTAATATGTCAACAACATATACTCATCAGAAATTTATAGTGCTCCCACTCACTTCTTTGGAAATACAAGTTTCTCATAAACTTTGTATACACCCAAAATCTTTGATCATCATCAAAGCATACATTCCAACTCCGAGATGCTCACTCCAGTCCTCAGAAGGATTGCTGGAGCTTTGCATACTTATTAGCATATTTCAGGATAGACAAAACCTTCCGGTTGTATCACATACAACCTTTCCTCAAGAATCGTCGAGGAAACAATGTTTTGACATCCTATCTGCAAGATTTCATAAATAATGCAGTAATTGCTAATATAATTCCAACAGACTCTTAGCATCGCTACGAGTGAGAAAGTCTCATCGTAGTCAAATCCTTGAACTTGTCGAAAAACATCTTAATGACAAGTCGAGCTTTCTCAATGGTGACACTTACCATCATTGTCTGTCTTCCTTTCAAAATCCATATGTACCTAACAGCCTTACGACCATCAAGTAGTTCTTCCAAAGTCTACACTTTGTTTTCATACATGGATCCTATCTCGGATTTTATGGCTTCTAACCATTTGTCGGAATTTGGGCCCACCATCGCTTCTCCATAGCTCGTAGGTTCATTGTTGTCTAGCAACATGACCTTCAAGACAGGATTACTGTACCACTCTGAAGTAGTATGTATCCTTGTCACCCTACGAGGTTCGGGAGTGACTTGATCTGAAGTTTCATGATCACTATCATAAGCTTCTACTTCAATTGGTGTAGGTGCCACAGGAACAACTTCCTGTGCCCTGCTACACACTGGTTGAAGTGATGGTTCAATAACCTCATCAAGTCTCCACCATCCTCCCACTCAACTTTTCGAGAGAAACCTTTCCTCGAAAAAGGACCCGATTCAAGAAACAATTCATATTGCTTTCGGATCTGAATTAGGAGGTATACCCAACTGTTTTGGGTGTCCTATGAAGATGCATTTTATCCGCTTTGGGTTCGAGCTTATCAATCCTGAAACTTTTTCACATAAGCGTCGCAGCCCCAAACTTTCAAGAAACGGCAACTTAGGTTTCTCCAAACCATAGTTCATACGGTGTCGTCTCAATGAAATTATGTGGTGCCCTATTTAAAGTGAATGTGGTTGTCTCTAATGCCTAACCCATGAACGATAGTGGTAACTCGATAAGAGACATCATGGTATGCACCATATCCAATAGGGTGCAACTATGACGTTTGGACACACCATCACACTATGGTGTTCCAGGTTGTATCAGTTGTGAAACAATTTCCATAATGTCTTAATTCTGTGCCAAACTCGTGATTCAGATATTCATCTCTATGATCATATCATAGACATTTTATCCTCTTGTCACAATGATCTACTACTTCACTCTGAAATTACTTGAACCATTCAATAATTCAGACTTGTGTTTCATCAAGTAAATATACTCAACATTTACTCGAATCATCTGTGAAGTAAGAACATAATGATATTCACTGCATGCCTCAGCACTCATTGGACTGTACACATCAAAATGTATTACTTCCAACAAGTTGCTATCTTGTTCCATTTTACTGAAACCGAGGCTTTTCAGTCATCTTACCTATGTGGTATGATTTGCATATCTCAAGTGATCCAAAATCAAGTGAGTCCAAACGATCCATTTGCATGGAGTTTCTTCATGCATATATACCAATAGACATGGTTCGCATGTCTCAAACTTTTCAAAAATGAGTGAGTCCAAAGATCCATCAACATGGAGCTTCTTCATGCGTTTTATACCATTATGACTTACATGGCAGTGCCACAAGTAAGTGGTACTATCATTACTATCTTATATCTTTTGGCATGAAAATGTGTATCCCTACGATCAAGATTCAATAAACCATTCCTTTAGGTGCAAGAGCACTTATTCAGGTTTAATACTAATCTTGATGGTAGAGGGAGCGTGCGATGTTAGATCACATCAAACTTGGAAACACTTCCAACACATATCGTCAGCTCACCTTTAGCTAGTCTCTGTTTATTCCGTAGCTTTTATTTCGAGTTACTAACACTTAGCAACCGAACCGGTATCCAATACCCTGGTGCTACTAGGAGTACTAGTAAAGTACACATTAACACAATGTATATCCAATATACTGCTTTCGACCTTGCCAGCCTTCTTATCTACCAAGTATCTAGGGTAATTCTGCTCTAGTGGTTGTTCCCCTTATTACAGAAGCACTTAGTCTCGGGTTTGGGTTTTACCTTGGGTTTCTTCACTAGAGCAGCAGCTGATTTGCTGTTTCATGAAGTATCCCTTCTTGCCCTTGCCCTTCTTGAAACTAGTGGTTTCACCAACCATCAACAATTGATGCTCCTTCTTGATTTCTACTTTCGCGGTGTCAAACATCGCGAATACCTCAAGGATCATCATATCTATCCCTGATATGTTATAGTTCATCACGAAGCTCTAGCAGCTTGGTGGTAATGACTTTGGAGAACCATCACTGTCTTATCTGGAAGATCAACTCCCACTCGATTCAAATGATTGTTGTACTCAGACAATCTGAGCACAAGCTCAACAATTGAGCTTTTCTCCTTAGTTTGCAGGTTAAGAAAGTCATCGGAGGTCTTATACCTCTTGACATGGGCACGAGCCTAAAATCCCAATTTCAGCCCTCAAAACATCTCATATGTTTCGCGATGTTTCAAAAACGTCTTTGGTGCCTCAACTCTAAACCATTTAACTGAACTATCACGTAGTTTATCAAAACGTGTATGTCAGATGTTCGCAACAACCACAGACAACGTTCGAGGTTCAGCACACTGAGCGGTGCATTAAGGACATAAGCTTTCTACTGTCCGCATAATTGCTACTTTCAACTTTCAACTATATTTTCTCTAGGAACATATCTAAAACAGTAGAACTAAAGCGCGAGCTTACGACATAATTTGCAAAAGGTATTTTGACTATGTTCAAGATGATTAAGTTCATCTTATGAACTCCCACTCAGATAGACATCCCTCTAGTCATCTAAGTGATTACATGATCCAAGTCAAACTAGGCCGTGTCCGATCATCACGTGAGACGGACTAGTCATCATCGGTGAACATCTTCATGTTGATCGTATCTTCTATACGACTCATGCTCGACCTTTCGGTCTCCGTGTTCCGAGGCCATGTCTGTACATGCTAGGCTCGTCAAGTTAACCCTAAGTGTTTCGCGTGTGTAAATCTGTCTTACACCCGTTGTATGTGAACGTTAGAATCTAACACCCGATCATCACGTGGTGCTTCGAAACACGAACTGTCGCAACGGTGCACAGTTAGGGGAGAACACTTCTTGAAATTGTTGTAAGGGATCATCTTATTTACTACTGTCGTTCTAAGCAAATAAGATGTATAAACATGATAAACATCACATGCAATCAAATAGTGACATGATATGGCCATCATCACGTTGCTCCTTTTGATCTCCATCTTCGGGGCTCCATGATCATCATCGTCACCGGCATGACACCATGATCTCCATCATCATGATCTCCATCATCGTGTCTTCATGAAGTTGCCTCGCCAACTATTACTTCTACTACTATGGATAACCGTTAGCAATAAAGTAAAGTAATTACATGACGTTTAAGTTGACACGCAGGTCACAAATAAATAAAGACAACTCCTATGGCTCCTGCCGGTTGTCATACTCATCGACATGCAAGTCGTGATTCCTATTACAAGAACATGATCAATCTCATACATCACATATATCATTCATCACATCCTTTGGCCATATCACATCACATAGCATGCCCTGCAAAAACAAGTTAGACGTCCTCTAATTGTTGTTTGCATGTTTTACGTGGCTGCTATGGGTTTCTAGCAAGAACGTTTCTTACCTACGCATGAACCACAACGTGATATGCCAATTGCTATTTACCCTTCATAAGGACCCTTTTCATCGAATCCGATCCGACTAAAGTGGGAGAGACAGACACCCGCCAGCCACCTTATGCAACTAGTGCATGTTTGTCGGTGGAACCGGTCTCACGTAAGCGTACGTGTAAGGTTGGTCCGGGCCGCTTCATCCCACGATGCCGCCGAATCAAGATAAGACTAGTAACGGCAAGCATATTGAACAATATCGACGCCCACAACTACTTTGTGTTCTACTCGTGCAAAGAATCTACGCAATAGACCTAGCTCATGATGCCACTGTTGGGGAACGTAGCAGAAATTCAAAATTTTCCTACGTATCACCAAGATCTATCTATGGAGAGACCAGCAACGAGTAGAAAGAGAGTGCATCTACATACCCTTGTAGATCGCTAAGCGGAAGCGTTCAAGTGAACGAGGTTGATGGAGTCGTACTCGTCGTGATTCAGATCACCGATGATCCTAGTGCCGAACGGACGGCACCTCCGCTTTCAACACACGTACAGCTCGATGATGTCTCCCACGCCTTGATCCAGCAAGGAGAGAGGGAGAGGTTGAGGAAGACTCCATCCAGCAGCAGCACAACGGCGTGGTGGTGATGGAGGAGCGTGGCAATCCTGCAGGGCTTCGCCAAGCACCTACGGGAGAGGAGGAGGTGTCACGGGAGGGAGGGAGGCGCCAAGGGCTCAGGTATGGATGCCCTCCCTCCCCTCCACTATATATAGGGGCAGGGGAGAGGGGGGAGGCGCAGCCTTGCCCCCTCCTCCAAGGAAGGGGTGCGGCTAAGGAGGGGGGAGGAGTCCATCCTCCCCAAGGCACCTCGGAGGTGCCTTCCCCCTTTAGGACTCTCCCCTTTTTCCTTTATCTTGGCGCATGGGCCTCTAGGGGCTGGTGCCCTTGGCCCATGTAGGCCAAGGCGCACCCCCTACAGCCCATGTGGCCCCCCGGGGCAGGTGGCCCCACCCGGTGGGCCCCCGGGACCCTTCCGGTGGTCCCGGTACAATACCGATGACCCCGAAACTTGTCCCGATGGCCGAAACAGGACTTCCTATATATAAATCTTTACCTCCGGACCATTCCGGAACTCCTTGTGACGTCCGGGATCTCATCCGGGACTCCGAACAACATTCGGTAACCACATACAAACTTCCTTTATAACCCTAGCGTCATCGAACCTTAAGTGTGTAGACCCTACGGGTTCGGGAGACATGTAGTCATGACCGAGATGTTCTCCGGTCAATAACCAACAGCGGGATCTGGATACCCATGTTGGCTCCCACATGTTCCACGATGATCTCATCGGATGAACCACGATGTCAAGGACTCAATCAATCCCGTATACAATTCCCTTTGTCTAGCGGTATGGTACTTGCCCGAGATTCGATCGTCGGTATACCGATACCTTGTTCAATCTCGTTACCGGCAAGTCTCTTTACTCGTTCCGTAACACATCATCCCGTGATCAACCCCTTGGTCACATTGTGCACATTATGATGATGTCCTACCGAGTGGGCCCAGAGATACCTCTCCGTTTACACGGAGTGACAAAATCCCAATCTCGATTCGTGCCAACCCAACAGACACTTTCAGAGATACCCGTAGTGTACCTTTATAGCCACCCAGTTACGTTGTGACGTTTGGCACACCCAAAGCACTCCTACGGTATCCGGGAGTTGCACAATCTCATGGTCTAAGGAAATGATACTTGACATTAGAAAAGCTTTAGCATACGAACTACATGATCTTGTGCTAGGCTTAGGATTGGGTCTTGTCCATCATATCATTCTCCTAATGATGTGATCCCGTTATCAACGACATCCAATGTCCATGGTCAGGAAACCGTAACCATCTATTGATTAACGAGCTAGTCAACTAGAGGCTTACTAGGGACATGGTGTTGTCTATGTATCCACACATGTATCTGAGTTTCCTATCAATACAATTCTAGCATGGATAATAAACGATTATCATGAACAAGGAAATATAATAATAATCAATTTATTATTGCCTCTAGGGCATATTTCCAATAGCTTGAACATTTTACTCCTACCAGAGGCATCCGTCAGGGAGATCCAATCTCCCCCTATCTTTTCTTGATTGCAGCAGAGGGCCTTTCGTGCCTTTTAAGATCCAGTTCTCTTTCGTCTAGTCTTCAAGGGGTCAAGGTGGCTCCGACAGCTCCGGCGGTCAACCATCTCCTTTCTGCTGACGATAGCCTGTTGTTTTTCAAGTCAAGTGTTGAGGGGGCTGCGAGGGTCTCAGCTTTATTGGAGATATACTGTAAAGCGTCGGGTCAGAAGACAAACAATGCAAAATCTTCAATCTTTTTCAGCAAGAAGTGCCCAAATGAGGTGAGAAATGAGGTCAAACAGATTTTGAATGTAACAAATGAATCTTTGAGTGAAAGATACTTGGGGATGCCCACGGAAGTTGGCCAATCTAAAAAGGGTACTTTCAAGTATTTGAGAGATAGAATTTGGGAGAAGGTGAGAGGATGGATGGAAAAACTTCTTTCAGTTGGAGGGAAAGAAGTGCTCATCAAATCAGTGGCTCAAGCAATCCCAGTATTTTCAATGGCGTGCTTTCGGTTACCCAGAGGCCTTTGTGAAAATATTGAATCCATTATAAGGCAGTTCTGGTGGGGGAGCAAACAAGGAAGGAGGAAGCCCGCATGGGTATCTTGGGACGTCATGACGAAACCAAAGTACCTTGGAGGCATGGGGTTTAGGGATATGGAGATTTTTAACCTTGCTTTGTTGGCTCGCCAGGCATGGAGAGTACTGGAAGATTCAAACTCACTTAGTGCAAGGATATTGAAGGCTGCATATTTCCCGAACACAAGCTTCCTGGAGGCAGAACTAGGCCATCACCCCTCTCAGATTTGGAGGGCTGTTCTTGATGGGAGAGACATTCTGAAGCAAGGCATTATTAAGCGTATTGGCAATGGGCAAACAACAAACATTTGGAGAGATAACTGGTTACAGAGGTCTGGACCTTTCAGACCGATCACTGCCCTCACTCCTAACCCGCCTGTGATGGTAGCGGAGCTTATTGATTCGACCACAGCATCGTGGAAAGAGGAACTGATCCGTAACACTTTCGTGCGTTTCGACGCTGAAGCCATCTTGTCCATACCGATATGCACTAGGGCGATAGAGGATTTTTGGGCTTGGTCCGCCGAGAGGAGCGGCAGATTTTCTGTTAGTTCAGCTTACCGGATGGTAATGTCCAAGAAGGAGGAACGAGGGGACTGGCCGGAGCGGACCCCGGGCGGCTCCTCACTGAATGCTAACCGAAGGGACTGGTCGACATTGTGGAATATAAAGGTGCCATCCAAACTAAGGGTCTTCCTGTGGCGGCTGGCGAGGCACACTATGCCGACGATGGACGTATTGCATCACCGGCACATGTCAGATACTCATCGGTGTTTGCTATGCGGGAGGGAAGATTCATGGAGACATGCACTCTTGGAGTGCACGATGTCACGGTGTGTGTGGGCGCTCTCTGAGGATGAATTGGTGCAACTGTTGAGTATGAACACGAATCCAAACGCGAAACACTGGCTGCTGGAAATGCATGATCAATTAACGCACGAGAGGTTCGTTCTGCTGGTGGTCACCCTTTGGGCCACATGGAGAGCACGACGTAAGGCGATATATGAAGGGGTTTTTCAGAGTCCTGAAGGAACTAACCAGTTCATCAAGTCATACATAGTGGACCTGCAAACTATCGCTGCTGTGGGCAGTGGTCAGGAACAACATCAAGCGGCGAGACCTAGCCATTGGATTGCACCACCGGACACGTATGCGAAGATCAATGTGGATGCGGCGACCGCAACCAACCGAGGAGTTGCTGCTGCTATCTGTCGAGATCAAGCTGGCATCTTTCAAGGTGCTTCGGCTCTGGTTATCAAGGGAACCAATGATCCACCAACGCTCGAAGCATTAGCAGTCAAAGAGGCTTTGGCGCTTGCCGATGATCTTAATAGCCGCAGAATACATGTCGCTTCTGACTGCAAAGTTGTACTGGACGACATCAAGAACAAAACACCGGCTATCTATGGAGCTATTCTGCATGAAATCATAGATCATAGTTCCACTTTTATTTCATGTACCTTTGTGCATGAGTTTAGGAGCTCGAATTTCGAGGCTCACAATCTAGCGAAGCATAGTTTGAATTTGGGGGTTGGCCGCCATGTGTGGTTAGGCAATCCTGGTAATCTTTCTTTTGTACCTTTGAACATTGGCACAAGTTAAATAAAGCTTCGCGTGATTGTCTCAAAAAAAAACATAGGAGCTGCCGTAAGCGGAATCCCCTATATACTAGCAGTTAGCGTCGGGAGCTCCTATTGAGCGGTTTCAGCGCTGCAAGAGTCAACCGGCGCCTACTGCAAACGCCAAGTGGGCCGGCCCACCAAAGCTCCAGCGCAGAAATTGTTTCACGAAAAAAGATCGGTAAAAAACGGCATTTCCTATTTAGCGCTGCAGGCGCCCGTTAATGTGTATTCTGCTAACGGGCGCCTGCAGGCCCTTTAGCTAGGCTTGGCCCATCCTTTCTTTTTTTTCCTGCTGTTCACCCAAAAAATAAGGAGCGAGATCTGTCATTCGATCCTGCAACTTCATGGTAGGTAACGCGATGCACACACCATTCCACCATCCCGTGTTAGCTGCTCAGGTACTGCTTCTTCATGGACGTGGAGTAACTGCACGCGGGCTCAAATGAGCTCGCTATCCTGGGCGTTGCATAGAGCATCTGGATCTGCGCCATTACTTTATACGTTCGCTGGCGGTGTGCTAGATAATGGACACTGTAGTTGAATACTAGTGGGACAGGGGCTGGTGCTCGGCCTTATTTTAACGCGCGGTGCGACGTCCGTTTGTCGCTGACGAGGCGGGCCGTGGATCAGTTTCGGCGTTCTCGTCTGATCCGTGGACCAGGAAGTCGATGGGCCCAGGCGGAAATTGTACGGGTGGTCTGGTTCCTTCGTGACCTCACTTCGGAGCTCGAGGCTGGCGGCGGCGGCGACCCCATGGAGTTCCTGATGCAGCCTATACGCCGGTACTTCTTCCCCGGTTGTCCTTGCGTTTTTTAGCGACCAGATGTGTGTTTTGAAAAGATTTGGTTTGGCCTGGATCAGATCCACTTTCCTAGAGGTGGTGGGAGCGAGTTTGGTGCCCCCACCAGTACCGCGGAGCCGACTGTGGTGGCTATGGTGGTGGAGCATCAGGTGGTGGTGGAACAGGTGGTGGCGGCGCAGGAGGCTCCGATGGGCAGCGTGGACGCACAGATCTTGGCGACCAAGGGAGCGTCGGCTGATATGAGGGACAGCTTGCCACCGACCTCGGAGCTGTCAATTGGAAGATGAATCCCCGAGCGCTTCGATGGAGTAGGTTAGTGCTGGATTTGATCTTATGCTTAGCAAAGAAACGTAGTTCTATAGGTAAGAACAAAGTTTGTGAGGATAAAATCCTGCCATTAGCGTCTGCAGTGGCAACGAGGCGGGGCAGCTGAGCTACGGATCGGAATCGGCAGGTATGTGGATCCGTAGCTATCTGGCGGTCTGGAATCGATTTTTAGGCTAGATGCTTGGTAGTTGAGGGTTGAGTTTTTCATATGCCAGATCCAATATTATTCAGAAAGTAGGGAAAGTTTGGTGCCATGCGATTTGCTGCAAATGGGACTGCCGAATCAGGTGGAGGTGCCGCGGCAGCATCCCACGGCAGGATCTTCGGGCCTGCTGCGGTGGTGGCGAACAGAAGGGATAACTCGCCTAGTTGCCTTCAACCATCGGGCTCTCCGCGGGGAAGATGAATCCCCAGGCCCCGGCTGAAATAAAAGGTGAGGAGAAAGCTCACTGATTCCATCGAGAATGGTCGAATTTTTGAATTTTAGGTTTACATGGATGAGCGAATCGTACAGCGATGGCGAATTGCTATGCTTGCCGTGTGTCAACAGTATTTAGATAATTCATGACAGGTGTGTTTGTGTTTGCTGGCTGAGAATTGGTGCTGCCGCACCCAGCAGGACACATCTTGCATTAGTGACTTCGAGAAGGCTGTCAGGTGTTTTTATAGAAAAGCCAACTGATAGTGTGACCGCTCCAGTTCTTGGCAGTACTTTCGACTCACTTGGCAAGGTGTATGGTTTAGACATTTTGCTTTGTACATTTGGCAATTACTCCGGTATATTTTAGCCGTGTCCTCAGTTCTTGTTATTTCCTGCATTCTCAAGAATTGAAAACATATTGTAGGGTAAAGTTGGTGTTCAGAACAGAAGGTCTTGCCATTGCGAATGTCTGGCTCTGATAAAGACTTTTACAAGCAGAGGACAATGTTTGATACTCCTCTGTAAAGAAATATATTATTTCTTTACAAAGGGAGTACATTAAGCATAGAGAGAGTCATAATATTCGCTTTCACTGAATTTGGCGAGATAATCCACAGTTAGAGAAGCAGGAGAGAGTTTGAGGCAAGTAACCCGTGGTAGTAATCATACTAGTGGAGGTATTGGCACTAACAATGTACCCAGGTCATTTCCATGTGTTGGAGGCTCGCTTACGTCTCTGGGATATTAAATATATTATGTGCAAATCAGGTGCTGATGCTGGCTCTGGGAGGGGTACGAGGGGGCAGAACAAGAGTTGTTGTGTTAACAATGCAGTGACAGGTTGTGAGATCATTCAGATTGACTGACTGAGTGTTGTGAGATCATTGAAATTTTGCTGCGACATTTTGAATTTGCAGGGGATGGGACACCTTGCGATGTGCCTGAAGCCTTGATGCAATATGACCGCAATGATGTTGCTGGACAATCAGGTTATCATCTGTCATTTCGCTTTGTTCTAAAAATTGAGTTATCTTTGCATTCAGTTAACATAGTTCTTTGCAGACATCCATGAGCATGAGGATGAAGTGGGTAGGGGATTGTGCGTGATGTCAGGCTGGATGAGGAGTAACCTAAGGTTGCAGATAGGCATGGTCAGGACATCGTGAAGGGTGAGATGGGTGATAAGTTCCGAGGAAAAGCTGGTTTGAAGGATGAAGAGCCAAACGCAAGAGACATGCTACTTTCTATGACAGGATGTTGTCATGCACTTCCAGAGAACTTAGCAAGTAAGTTAAGTTTGAGTGTTGTTAGTACAACGTTTGCAATTGTTAACTTGTGTGTCTATCATCAACACGCGCAGGAAGTGGTTCGAGCATATAGGTCTATATCTTGTGGTCCTAGTAGCGCTCTGATCTAAAAAATAATAATCTTGTGGTCCTATCAGGAGAAGACTTCGTGAGGGAGTTCGGACCAAACGGGCTGTTGACAGTGGATTCGTGTGTCGCGGCTGATCATTACAAGGAAGGTCGGATGTTTGATAGTTGACAGATCAGGTGGCACCACGTCTTTGACTTGCGGTTTGTGGTGAGTGACCAAGAAATGTCTTACTGTCTTTTGTACAAATCAAAGTTTACACTAGCGATCCGGGGTTTTACAACTGGCGCTGATGTATATCTCGTATAGCCTGGACTACGAACTTATGAATATGATGATGAGCTATGAAGTGCTCGGCTACAAGCTTCAGTAGACAAAATTATTTTATGCAAAGAAAATTTGAAAAGACATGTCATTGTTCAACTGATAACCAAGTGAATGGCTGATACATTTTGTAGATGATGCTGCCGGTGCCAATGTACGAGGTCCATAGTGTATGAGGTGATTTTGATGAGGGGGACAGGGTTGAGCTGCCAGATTTCATGCTTGAAGTGCTCTTTCTTAGGTATGAGTTATACGGATGTAGTATTTTAGATCCGGTGTCTGCGAGATTGATTATGAAACACGCTGTGTACATTAGACACTGGAGGGGAATGTTAGCTACCATCTCATTTTGTGGTGTGGTAGTGATTCTAAGCCCAGTGTTTGCCACATTGAGCCTAACCTGTATTTTGAGCAAGACATGGCAAGCTAGATTACATCCTAGTCAGCTGGCGTGGAAGTGCTTGTGATCACTCTGTGCTTAGCTATACTATATTTGCATGTAAGGATTGACATGCCACATGTTGAAGGTGGTAACTGAACCAACAGATGATGAATCGTTGGTTTTTAAGATTTGTAAGTGCTTTGTTAAGATTGTAGTGCAGAACTCTGTAAGGTGTTCATTTTGCAATTAATGCTGTTCAGAACCATTTGGAGTTACTCTCCAGCTAAGGATGGATGTGGTTTTCAATTAGGAGACCTGGACGGTGAGGTCTATCCCGTAGAGGTAGTCAAATTATGAGACTTGGTATTTTGCCAAAATGGCTTCTGATGAGTTCATGTCGTGTTTTGCAAAAAGGAAACTGAAAACTTTCAATGTGCGTTTTAAGTACTTATAAGGTTATGCTGATGATGCACTCTGGGGTGTGTGGTTTTGCTGTGCATCATGAGATTTTTGAGTTTAAACGATGTTTGGCCAAAATTAGCATGCTTGTGATTTTCAGTTGTGACTAGATGCTTGTGAAATTGCTACAGATGATATTTGGAACAATTGGTATTTTGATGGAATAGCGACGGGAAAACTAAGGGCATGTTTTGCAAACACATGACACATCTAGACATTTGGAAAGGCATAGACAAACGGAAATTCATGGTCTTTTTTTTTACAGTACAGTGCTGACTAGTACTTAGTTTTCAAGGCTGTGATTTAGCCCATGTAAATGAAAAGTTTGTGATTTAGCAGGTGATGAAAGAGAAGAATCGTGTAGGGGAAGGCTGCTACCTGCAGCTGTGGGCCGCAATAAATGGGATATAATTAAGGTCGTCAGTCCAGAATCCTGTGATGTCACGGCACAGATCGTGGAAGGACATCCGATCCGGTAGAGGAGCAAGTAACGGCGTTGTAATTATTACCGATCAGATGCGGGCCATAGACCCTCAAAGAAAATAGGGATACTTAAAGAATACATGCGCCTATACACGCTGAGGTGGGAATCTCATAGCTATTCGACAGAATAGATAACGAGCGTATCTGCGCTCGGGCTCAGAATAGGACATTCGCTTCTTCATCACATTCTTTAGCTTTCTCCCTTTTTTCCTATTTCTTTTTTCTTTTTTCTTTTTTCGTCCTTTTCTTATTCTAAATGGTTTTTTTCTTCTGTTTTTTATTCTTTGTTCGAACAAGAAAAAGATATCTCCTTCCTCTTTGTTCGATGAACTTTTCAAATCCGTCGACATTTTTCCCAAATAGATGAACTTTTCTAAAATTTGATGAACTTTTATCAAATTCAATGAACTTCTTTTCAAATTCATGAACATTCTCTTCATATTGATGAAATTTTTTCAAATCCGATGAACCTTTTTCAAATCGGATGAACTTCATTTCAAATCTGATGAACTTTTTTCAAATTCAATGAACCTTTTTCAAATCCGATGAACTTTTTTTCAAATCCGATGAACCTTTTCAAATTCAATGAACCGTTTTCAAATCTGGTGAACTTTTTTCAAATCCGATGAACTTTTTTCAAAATTGATGCTTTTTTTCTTTAAATTTGTGAACTTTTTCAAAATTGGTGTACTAATTTTAAAACTCGATGAACCTTTTTCAATATTGATGAACTTTTTTCACTTTTGCATAAACTTTTTTCAGAATCGATGAACTTTCTTTTAGTTTGTGAACTTTTCTTAAAACATGATGAAGTTTTTTAAAGCTTGTGAGCCTTTTCTTCTAAAATGATGAACTTTTGCTGCGAAGTAGATGAACTTTTTCTTTCACGTTTAAACAAATCTAAGTTATTAGTAAATAGCACGGTCACACTTGTTCTTACAGAGTGAACGTTACAACAAAACACAAGTCTTCGGTGGTTCTAGTTGTTAGCCCAGCTTGAATGACGATGAGGCTGTCTGAGTTCGAATCCTGGCGTCAACGATTTTCTGGTCTTTTGTTCGCTGCGCTTTTCTTTTGTGGGCCGGCCCAACAAAGATTGTAGTGGGCGCCAGCTACCTGTTCGGGCGCTTAAGGCGCTGAACAAGAGCTCCCGCAAAAAACTCGCTAGTAGGAGGACTAGAACTCGACTTGCTATTTCTAAAGTTGGTTCACCTAACCAGTGCACCCACTACACCACTGTGGACAATATAGGAACGCGAACTCAGAAGAACTACTGCAGCCGCATTATTTATTACACAATAAAACTTTCATTTTTTATTTTTTATAAAAAAAGTTTATAAAATCTTGAAAAAAGTTCATGAATTAGAAAAGTACATCGTTTCTGATAAAGGTTCATCCAATTTCATAAGAATTATTCATCTATTAGAAAACAATTCACAAATTTTGAAAATAGTTCATAAAAAATTCATGAACAGGAGCTCCCGCAAAAAACTCGCTAGTAGGAGGACTAGAACTCGACTCGCTATTTCTAAAGTTGGTTCAGCTAACCAGTGCACCCACTACACCACTGTGGACAATATAGGAACGCGAACTCAGAAGAACTACTGCAGCCGCATTATTTATTACGCAATAAAACTTTCATTTTTTATTTTTTATAAAAAAATGTTTATCAAATCTTGAAAAAAGTTCATGAATTAGAAAAGTACATCGTTTCTGATAAAGGTTCATCCAATTTCATAAGAATTATTCATCTATTAGAAAACAATTCACTTATGAAAATAGTTCATAAAATGTGAAAGAAGTTCATCGATTTTGAAAAAAAAAACTAATAGAAATTGAGAAAAAAAATTCATCAAATGCGAAAAAGTTCATCAAAATTTGAAAAAAGTTCATCAAAATTGAAAAAAGTTCATTGAATTTGAAAAAAGTTCATCGGTTTTATAAAAAGTTCACCAAAGCTATAAATAAGTTCATAAATTTTCAAAAAATATCACTGAATTTGAGAAAATGTTCATTAAATTTGAAAATAAGTTCATCGAATTTCAGAAAAAGTCCATTCAAATATAAGTTCACTGAATTTGAAAAAAGTTCATCAATTTTAAAAAATCATCAAATTTAAAGAAAGTTCATCGAAATTGAAAAAAAGTACATTGAATTGTAAAAAGTTCATCGAAATTGAAAAAAAGAAACATCAATTTTTATAAATAGTTCACTAAAAAAGGTTCATTGATTTTGAAAACAAAATTTCATCATATTATAAATAAACATCATCGATGTGGAAAAAGTTCACGCATTTAAGAAAATGAAAAACATGAAAATCGTTGAGGGAGGAAACCTGGAAGAAGAAAACAAAAAGGAAACAGAAAATGTAAATGGAAAAGAAACCAGAGAAGTAAGGAACAAAAGAACTGTAGAGTTAAATATTATCAGATCCTCCTCTGTAGCGCAGTGGTTGTAATGCATTTTTTGCAAATTACCATACACAGTAATGGGCCAGCCCAGCACGGGGCGCTGCACGCGCCCGTTTGTAAATTTGCCTATAACGGGCGCCTGCAGCGCCGCAGGCGCCAAATAGGATTTGCCGTTAGCGTCATATAGCGCGTGACACGCAGAAATCTGCATTGCACCAAAGTTCATTCTTTATGTAATGTCCAAATAAAAATCTTAAGAAACTTGTGCGCTTAAGAGGTATCGAACTCACAACCTCCTACATGTTTTTTTCAAAAAATATTTAGTTTTCAAAATAAATATTTTTTAATGTTTTAGTGAAAATCAATGGAAAATATATAATCGATTAGAAAACTGGAATTGAAAACCGCTGGAAACTACATTTTTTTTGAGACAATCTCGCGAAGCTTTATTTAACCGGACCCAAGGTTTATATAGGTACAAAGGAAAGATCACCGGGGTTTCCTAACCAAACATGGCGGCCCACCCCTAATCTCAAAACATGCTTCGCTAAATTGTGAGCCTCGAAATTCGAACTCCTAAACTCATGAATAAAATTACACGCAGAAAAAGAAGAGCTATGCTCTGCGATTTCATGTAAAACAGCACCATATCTTGCTTTTTTTTCCTTGCTTGAGATCATCCAAAACCACCACACAGTCTCACGCAACATGTACTCGTCGAAGATTGAGATCGTCAGCAAGAGCTAAAGCTTCCCGTACAGCCAGAGCTTCTAAAGTTTGAGGATCACATATTCCCTTGAAAAATATAGCCGATGCCCCCTGAAAAGTGCCATCATGATCTCGGCAGATAGCAGCAGCAACTCCTCTTCCCCGGTTGTTTGCAACTGCAGCATCAACGTTTATTTTCTGAAAGTTCTCAGGAGGAGGAATCCATTGTGCTCGGCTGGCCAAATGAGTTCTTGCTCTCTCTGTAACTGGTTCCTTGGTAGTTTTCAAGTTTGCTAAGTAGGACTGAATGAACTGGTATGTTGCTTGTGGACTCTGAAAAACTCCTTCAGATATTGCCTTTTGTCTTGCTTTCCATACAGCCCATAACGTTACTACCAGCAGCACAAAATCCTTCTGGGACCTCATTAAACCCATTAACAGTCGCCGCAATGGCGCTGGCTGGGCATGTCCACGTTGGCAACACAAGAGACAATTATTTTACTGTGTAGTCGGATGTGTTTGGCTAGGAAAAACAAAGGTTGGGCGACCACGTTTGCAGAGAAGAGGGAGTCGCCTCGAGCCCCATCCCTTCTCCTCTCTCCCACGCAACCTCCCCGGGTGGGCGCCTGGCTAGGGTTGCCGCCGCCGCCCCATAGGCCCATCCCAGCTCATCCTACGCCGGTCACCGGAGAAGGCGCCTTCCTCTTCTCCCCAAACCTTCTCTTCTCCGCGTTCCATCCGTCCTCATCATGGCTGTAGAGGGGGCCGGGAAGGGGGTGTCATCGATGTGCTGTTCAAGCGGCGAGTTGCAGCGGAGGGGCGCGGGCAAGAGGATGCTATCGAGGTGTGTTGATTCATCTGATTTTTCGGTTATCTTATGCTAAGATCTTGCCCCTATTCTTGAACTTGTTGGTTTTGTAGGGTTCTTGCGGATAGTGTTGATCGTTCTGGGTTGTTGGAGTGGGCCAAATACCTGACGACGGGTAAGATAGAGGTGCTGTACAAGCAGTGGATGCTCGGCTGCGACCATAAGGTGAGACTCATATTCTTTTTTTTTTGTGATTGATTGATTGTTCACAAGTTAGGTTAGATTTTTGTGGCATATCACTATGCCTTTTCTGTTGATGTAGACCTTTTCGTATTGTATTATCAGCTGTGTGACGAGAGGTCAGAGTGACGAATCTGAAGTTGCTATTCCCTTGTAAGTTCTATGTACTGGGATTTTACTTCCTGATTTTTTCTCTCTGAATGGTAGAATGAAAAGAGGCATAAGTTATAGGTGGATTGATTCCTGAAGTGCTTAGATCACATAGGGCAGACTTCATAGTGGGACTTCGTGCTTGACGCTTCCTCCATTTAAGTGTATATATTAGTGTTTCAGAACTAGCAGGCGCAAAGGATTTCTAACCTTGTTCATCTGGTGACTGGCCCTGTCTTTCTTTTTTCTGAAATCTGTCACTAAGTGATTAAAGCCTGAAACTGAAGCTTCATCTTTCTCAAAATTTACCATGGTGTAATTTTATGCTACAATCAAGCCTTGGAGCTAAATTATCTTCACAATATCCGATGTTCTGTGAAACATACCTTTTGGACAAGGATATATAGTCAAACTATTGAAATTTTGATTGATAATATCTTTGCAAAATGTTTAGGTTAGATACTTGAAAATCCTTTGTGTAAATCTATTTCGGAAAGTACTTTCGCAATATACATATTTGTATTTTGAAGATCGGGAAGATGTATGAAATGGCCGCTTTTATAGGGCTGAAGGGAGAAATATTCATTATATCACATTTTAGAGTAATCTTTTGGGGATGGAATAATTTGTGGATGCCTTTAAGCATTTAAGCCTAAAATAAACTTCTGCTGTAATAATTATTTTCATCTGCTTCTTACTTCTTAGTCCCTTTTCTGGATGATAAGCCTTTTGGTCTAGAATCTAAATTGATAGTCTTCCCTCTTATTGTTGGTAGGCTGTACCATTCTCCACAACAAAAAGTCAAAGTGGGCATGTTTCTTCTGTCTTTAAACTTGTGCACTATGAGCTGGTGTTGCAATGCTTGAAGAAGTTGCCTGGCGTTGTTGTGCAAGATATACCTTATAGAACAAGCCGTGCTGTTCAAAATGCTGGCACAAACTGCGCTTCTGATAAAGAAGTTGACGAGCTTCTCATAAAGCTGCCCGGTCGATTACGAGATGCACTTCTATACCATTCCAACTTGAAGGTGTGAAATTTGAGCTTCAGAGGCAAGGGCGCTGCCTTATTACATATGAGATGGGGCTTGGCAAGACTCTCCAAGTGAGCATATTGTATTTTGTGTATAACTATCGTGCGGATAGTTTATATGCAGAAAATTGTTTGTTCCACGGTGTTACAACTTGTAAAATACAGTAAATTGGCTTATGGATATTGAGCGCACTGATATTGAGCTTGCATCAATACATTTTGGGCAGTAACAGATTAGAATTTTATGTCTATTTTACTGAACAGTTAATTATATAGCATTTGCTTTTTAGACCTTATGAAGAAATCAATATCTGCTTTTGAGGCTAATTTTTTTCCCATGTTGAAATATTATTTTCTTGGACAGAATGCGAAAGCAGTATGTTCTCATTTATTTAAATGCAGGCAATTGCAATAGCTTGTTGCTTCAAGGACGAGGGCCCTCTATTAATAGTGTGTCCAGCTGTTCTGCGTTATACTTGGGCAGAGGAATTGGAACGCTGGGATCCTTCATTTCTTCCAAAAGATATTCATCTTGGTACTGATTGAGAGTTTCATTATTCAAGAGTTAATTTTACTAATGTTAAACCAGGCATTATAATTATTTCATATCAGTAGTGTATCTAATTTGATCCTGAATGCTTGTGAAGTTACAACGATCTCCATATTTATTTTCATCAAGTTTGAATTGCCTACCACATGTGCCATGTGGTAACGATCTCCATATATGAATTGCATATTTTTTATTTTATCGATACAAATTCTAAGTATCGAATTCTTTTGGCCCAGATATCATTCATTTGTTGCATCAGCGTCAGTTTTGAAATATTGTAGTAAAAATAGTTGCAGGACAAAATTGCATTCTGTATGAACAATCATAGATGGACCAGCTCACTCACATAAAAAAAGATAGATTTGACACCGCTGCCGTGGTCGTCTTTGATGCCGTCGCCGTCTTCACATGCTGCCGTCCTCCTCGTCGTTGTCCATGGTGAGGTCGATATATGGTGGTGGCTGCCATAGGGTGGGCAGGCAGCCCTTGCAGCGGCTGCCAGGCCGGAGGCGCCTGCACCACCTCTTCCAGTGGCGGGAACGGCATCCACCACATGGGCGGCGTGGACACGTATTCCGGCATGCACGGCACCGTGTCCGCCCACGTCCAGGACCGGTCCACCAATGCCATGAAGGGTGGCTCGTCATCGGCCTCCTCGTTGACCTACAACTCCGGGGGGATGGCGATGTTGCATGGGCCGGAGAGGGCCAGCATCTCGTCAAGGCCCTCCCATTGGGCGCGGTCATATTTCAGTTTTAGAAATACATATTGATGGACTATAGTTGCATTTCTTTTTTACTTAATTTTGTTTTGCTGTTTTAACATATATATCAAATGCAGTCCATGTCTTGGCCTCTTTTTGATGCCTGTGTTATCTTGCCACAGGTGTTGTAATTTTATCAACACACAGTAAGGATTTATGGTGGAAGGAGCGAGGCGTCATAGCTGGCGATTGCCAAAGATGTCACCTAGGTAAGTGCCCATCTTTTCGGCTCCTTGGTGTCCACATTTTGAGATGGCCGACTGTCGACCATTCACCTTTCCCCCAGTTTTCTTAGGTGATTTTCCTCTGTTTATGATGTGAATGATGTAGCTGATCAGCGACACGCCACACCACGCCATTGGTGCACCTCAACAAGACCGGTGACTAACTGGTCTTTGACTCTGTTTCTGAGATAAGGTAGCTGGACTACTTTGACACATAGTTGAGATAATTACATTTCAACGACTGAAACTATTTTTGCATTCAACTTATGTTTTATTAACCTCTATACACCAATCTAAAAGAGTGCACAAATCTTCCCGTTCAACCTGTAAAAAATTGACCTTTATGTTTTGAAGTTCGAAGCACATTTATAGATTGGGATGATCTTACTGTTTGTTCAAAGTGAATTTACTCTTTCAAACATATCCTATGATTTGTTGATAATGTGTATTGCAGATTCATCATGTAATAGAAAAGAGCCTTTGTGATACAAAACATGATTTAATTATCTTTTACAAGTCCCATTTGGATTTTTTTAATGTCTGTACTTGGTAGTTTTTTGAGTATGTCTCTCTAATGGGCACTGAAGTTGTAGGTTTTTGTATTCTGATTTGTTTGAGATAATTAAACAGTGATTGTTACTTCACTTGCTGATAAATGTAGGGGTAAAGCAACAGTGGGGAAATTATGAATTTCATGTAGTTGTCGTAGCCGAATCTTTGTTGTTTAGTAGTTTATTTCAAGAGTGCAGGTCGTTTTTCTATATGCTGGATGAATAGCTTCTTTATTCAGTATGTACTGAATTTTACTTGCTATTTTATTAATCCTATTAAACCAAGATGCCTTTTCTGCAGTGTCACACATTGATACTTCTATTTGAAGGACCCAGGAGAAAATTCAGCATTTGTACTACTCTGTTTCCATAGTAGTTATGCTCTTTCTCTGAAATCAGAACAATCAAATACAATAATAGTGTTGATTCTTCTCATTTCGTTAGCAATTTGTTCTAACTATAACACTAACATGAATTGTGTTTATGAAATTGTCCCTATTGTAGAACAAGTTGGCATGGAGCAGTCTGTTCTAAAAATAATGTACCCATATGTTACTGCCAATCAGGTGTTTCCTTTCTTTCTTTTGCTGAAGCTCTATACAAATTTTCTCTGTGTGTAAGTGGTCCATATGGATTTTTAATATATCATGCTATGTACAAGTGATAGTTCTCTATTTCCTGATTAGGTATGATGGATAGTGTCAGATTACTGAGCATCATTTACGCATCCCTGAAGTTATATTACGCTGTTGTTGTGGATGCTGATGCATGTAATTATAGGAGGAAAATAATCATTTTTTCCGAAGGTATTGGTTTCTGTGGGATGGATCTACATGTTGCCCTCTTGGGTTATCATCCTTGTTTTGCCCACAATGACTAAGCTTTAGTTACTCTGTTTTGATTCCCTAACTCAAGCATTATATGTAGTCGGACTAACCCAGCAGTACTACTAACACTTGGTGACATAGGCCTTTGTCACTTTGTTAGTGAGGTTTGAAGAAATGAATCATCCTTTTTTTGGCCTCATCTGATCTTCTAATTAATTATATGACATATATCGTACAATCCATATATGGTTGACGAGATGTATCCATATCGAATGATCCAAACCCAATGGAACCTTTCCAGTCCCAATCCTACATAGTATCTAATTTGCGTTGATACATATGTTTTAGCTAGACACGTATGGTTTTGAAATCACAATGTTTCATGTATGACCCTACCAACATCATACAATAGTACAATTCCACGATGCTGGTCTTGCCAACAGAAAAATGAACCACCAAAAGTTCCCATCCCATAGTCCTTCTGATCATGTTGGATTTGTTTATTCACTGCTATAGTTACGTCTATATCTGCCTCCTTGTCATATCTTCGATATATTTCACACATTTTTTTTAGCGTGGCTATTTTGGTACTTATATGATCTTTCTCATCTTAGCAACCATGGAAACTGGTCTTGCAGCTAACGAAGAATCCATTTATTTATTGATGTCTATAATCACAATGTTCTACTTTGTTTGTGCAGTTTCATCCATGACTTTTTCTCAATCAAATCCACATGAGTTTGTCCTAAGTATCTGTCGTTGGACTGAAGGGTACTATATTATGGAATCATGGTATGAATACAACTATGCCTCCAATTTTCGTTGCGGAAACTATCTTTATTTAGTGACAGTTTGGACCATTGCTTAATTGATTCTTTTGGCAGAGGGTTATATTAGCCCAGAAGATCTTAAGGAAAGCATTGAGAAAGCTTGGACTACCCTTCATCTGCAGCTATAAACTGCAACTTAGATTATTTGTTAAAGTTTACTGCAAGCCTGTTTTGTATAAAGTTGCATCCCTGTTGTCTTGAAAATTGACGATGTAATTTCTTGTTTTCTTAGAACTGATCCTGTAAATTATTTCCTATATTTTAATGAAGTTTGGCGTTAATCTATTTGAGAACAACAACTGGGACATCACAAACTATTATTAGTTGCTACTGATTGTGGTTAACCTCATCCATTTTGTTGGAGGCCAGAAGCCATGTGGCAAACACAATGCAAAAAAGAAATTGAAATGGGCCTCACCTACATGGTACCGCAAAGCTTTCGCTCAGGCGGCGCACAATGGTGCGCCCCAACCACTAGTTCATTGCAAAGGTCCAATTTTTTGCATTAGGATCCTCGTTCTGGCTCATTTTGCTTCCGTCAGGGAATTTTCAACTAAGGTCCATATGCATCTTGACATAGTGCAATTCAGCAGGGCATGCCTCCATGAATCCTCACACCCACACAGGGCGCATAAATGAGTTGTGGACATATTGTGGTGTTGGAGAAGATCCGCTGTCGGCATCGAATGCCTTGCTAGCCGCCATAAAAAGACTTATACTTTTGATGGAACCCTAGTAGGACTGGTTCCTTGGTAGTTTTCAAGTTTGCTAAGTAGGACTGAATGAACTGGTATGTTGCTTGTGGACTCTGAAAAACTCCTTCATATATTGCCTTTCGTCTTGCTTTCCATACAGCCCATAATGTTACTACCAGCAGCACAAAATCCTTCTGGGATAGTACTCATTCATTGCAAAGGTCCAATTTTTTGCATTAGGATCCTCGTTCTGGCTCATTTTGCTTCCGTCAGGGAATTTTCAACTAAGGTCCATATGCATCTTGACATAATGCAATTCAGTAGGGCATGCCTCCATGAATCCTCACACCCACACAGGACGCATAAATGAGTTGTGGACATATTGCGGTGTTGGAGAAGATCCGCTGTCGGCATCAAATGCCTTGCTAGCCGCCATAAAAAGACTTATACTTTTGATGGAACCCTAGTATGCCACAACGACGTCCATGCCTTACCTCTGTACATCAACCCGCTAGAAAGGTGCAATAAGAGAGAGCTCCTAAATGAGGCTTGTTGCGCCATATAGCGCGCACAGCGCACTTATGAGGTATCGAACTCATAAGCCCCCACTCATGAACGCATCCTGCTAGCCACTGGAACAAATGGCTGCATGTGACTAATGGGCAGAGCGAGCATTCTGAGCGGGTGGCACAAGCATGGGAGGAGGCAGGCGAAAAGTTTACCCTTGGTGATGTCAGAGCAGGCCTCAAAAGTTTGCTGCTGAAACTTCATGATTGGGGAAAGAAGAGGTTCGGGAATGTAACAAGGGAAGTAGAAAAATCAAGAACCAAACTGGAGGAGCTCTTGAACATGAATGCTGATAGAGAAGAAATAAAAAAGGTAAATGACCACATAATGAGCTTCTTTATCAGGAAGAGATGCTATGGCTGCAACGATCGCGTATTGACTGGTTAAAGGAAGGGGATCGCAATACGAAATTTTTTCACCAGAAGGCCGTTTGGCGTGCTCGGAAAAATAGAGTTAAAATGTTAGTTGACGACGATGGTGTGCCGCAGCATGATCATAAGGTAATGGGTTCCTTGGTACAGGAGTATTTCAAGTCTATCTTTGCCCGTGATAGTAACCTGAACCCAACACCGGTCATTGATCTATTTAACCATGTTGTTACTGATGCAATGAATGAGAAATTGTGCGCAGATTTTTCAGAGAAGGAGATAGCTGATGGGCTTTTCCAAATTGGGCCACTAAAGGCCCCGGGTAGTGATGGACTTCCTGCCCGCTTCTTCCAAAGGAATTGGAGCATATTTAAGGAGGAGGTGGTTAAGGCGGTCCGAGAGTTTTTTCGAACTAGTATCATGCCGGAAGGTGTTAATGAAGCTATTATTGTGCTTATCCTAAAAACAGATGAACCAACTCGAGTCACAGAGTTCCGTCCCATTAGTTTTTGTAACGTTATCTATAAGATAGTTGCCAAGTGTCTAGTCAATCGACTGCGGCCTATGTTGGATGAGATTATATCCCCGTTTCAGAGTGCTTTTGTCCCAGGGAGGCTCATAACGGATAATGCTCTATTGGCTTTTGAGTGCATACACTCCATACATCAGGAAAAGAAACCGGAGAACAGCTATTGTGCATACAAATTGGATTTATCCAAAGCATATGATCGGGTGGATTGGGGCTTCTTGGAGCGAGTGATGATTAAGTTGGGTTTCGCTCATCGGTGGGTGCAATGGATTATGACGTGCGTCACCACGGTGAGATATACTGTAAAATTCAACGGAACCTTCTTAGAATCTTTCGCACCGGAGTGTGGTCTTCGGCAAGGTGATCCTCTATCGCCCTTCTTGTTCCTTTTTTTCGCTGATGGTCTTTCCGAGTTGTTAAAACAGGGGGTGCGTAAAAATGTCATTCAACCTCTCAAGATCTGCCGGGGAGCACCGGGAGTATCACATTTATTGTTCGCGGATGATACACTACTATTCTTTAAGGCTACAATTCAGCAAGCTGCAGCGGTGAAGGAGATTATCCTTGCTTATGAAGGCTCAACAGGACAGTTAATAAACCCGGCAAAATGTTCGATCTTGTTTGGACAAGCTTGCCCTACTAGTGAGCAACTAGATGTTAAAAGGGAATTGGATGTACAGCAAGGAAATTTTTAGGAGAAGTACCTGGGGTTGCCAACACCGGAAGGAAGGATGCACAGAGGTAGATTCCAAAACCTCCAAGTGAAACTTCTCAAAAGAATATGTATTTGGGGTGATGGAAACCTGGCCTCAGGTGGAAAGGAGATCATGATAAAATCGGTTGCTCAGTCCATTCCCACATACATCATGGGGGTTTTCAAACTACCTTTCTCTGTGTGCGATGATCTTACTCGCATGGTCAGAAACTATTGGTGGGGCTCAGAAAAGGGAAAGCGGAAAACACACTGGATGGCCTAGGATCATATCATCAGACCAAAAGCCATGGGAGGGCTTGGGTTTCGGGATTACAGAATCTTCAATCAGGCCTTGCTTGCGCGGCAAGCATGGAGGCTTTTAATTAACCCGGAAAGTCTTTGCGCTCAGGTTTTGAAGGCTAAATACTACCCTAATGGACGCTTGGAGGACACCGTGTTTACAGGCAATGCGTCGTCGACATGGCAAGCCATCACGTATGGCCTTGAGCTCCTAAAGAAGGGTCTTCTTTGGCGCATTGGCGATGGGCAGAAAGTTCGCATATGGCGCGATCCATGGCTCCAACGGCCAGCTTCCTATAGACCTATCTCACAGCCTGGAAGATGCAGGTTCCGGCGCGTTGCAGAGCTCTTTAACAACCACGGCGAGTGGGACATACAACTACTCCAACAACATTTCGTCGCTCCAGATGTTGATGAGATTCTCAAGCTGAGACCGGCGCCACGCATGCTCGACATCTTGGCCTGGGCCCCGGATAAGCGAGGCATATTCTCCGTCAGGTCGGCCTACAAACTCGGCCTCGATGAGAAACTTTGCACAACTATGTGCGCCACGAGTAGGGCACCAGAAGGCAATCGTGCCGTCTGGAAGGCATTATGGGGGTGCCCTGCTCCCCCAAAGGTACGGATTTTTGGTTGGAGATTGGCTACAAATACCCTTGCGACTATGGAAAATAAAAAAAGTAGAACCATCGAAAAAACTGACATGTGTGCTGTTTGTGGCGTTGAACGGGAGGATACTTTCCATGCCGTATGCAGATGTCCGATGGCGGGTGCGTTATGGGACGCCATGAGGGAGTCTTGGCCTTTACCAGCTCGAGCTGATATTCAGTACACCGGGAAGGAGTGGCTATTAGACCTCCTAGCCGGCTGCAATGAGACCCAGCGCATGATCATTTTGATGACTTTCTGGCGTGCTTGGCACTGCCGGAATGAGGTCACACATCACAAGCCAGTGCCACTCGTCGAGACGTCGAGGCGCTTTCTCAATGGATATATTGAGTCCCTTCTGTGCATAAAACAGTATCCCAAGGGGGATATTACGAAGGGTAAGATGGTGTTACAGTGTGCAGGCCAACCAACTAACATTCAGACCAGGTCGCCACATGCTGAAACAGAGGGGCCTAGGTGGATGAAGCCTCCTGTTGGATGGGCAAAACTCAATGTGGATGGCTCCTATGTGCATGGAGAGAGTACGGGAGGAGCTGGAATGGTGTTGCGGGACGACAAGGGAGCTGTGATTTTCTCGTCCTGTCGTTATCTCCGCTCATGCTACTCGCCGCTTGAGGCGGAGCTAGCTGCTTGCCTGGAAGGAATCGGTCTGGCACTCGTTCACACTGATAACAACCTGATCATTGAACTTGATTGTAAAGAAGCAGTGGACATGCTGAATGACATATGCATGAATCGATCAGCTGTGGCTAGTATGGTAGAGGAGGTGAAGAGCCTGCTGCATGGCATCCGATGTCACAAATTCGTGCATGCAGGCAGGCCATGCAATGCTGCTGCTCACTATATGGCACATATGGGACGTTCTTCTCAGCGTACGGCCATTTGGTTTAGCTCTGGGCCAGAAGATTTATGTATGATCTGTGAAACTGAGTGTAGACACACTACTTAATTAATATACACTCCTTTCACCCGCAAAAAAAAAAACTCACTGCAGCATCAGATTTGAAAATATTTTTGAAATGTTTTATGAACAATTTCAAAACGCCAAATATATTTTTTAAACAGAAACAATTTTTTTGAAAAAATGACTTTTTAAATTTTGGAATATTATTTGAAAACATGAAGAAAATTTTGAAATCGTGAATAACTTCTGAAATCCTGAACAGTTTCCAAAATGCGAACAATATTTTAAAGCTCCAAACATTTTTTGAAAAACAGGAACACTTTCCGAAAGGACAATTTTTGGAACGAGAACATATTTTACAGTGGTTTTCAACATACATTAGTGCGTACGCCAAATTAAATCAACACTTCAGCTTCAACGACTAATTGTATTGTCTTCCACGTCTTGGCCGGCCGAGTACCAAAACGGAAGGACGAAAAGCAAACCTTGTATCATCATCACACGGCTATGACCTACAAAAGGTAAAAAAAAAACTCAGAATACTAGCAGACATGGGTTGGGATTAGAGGGGGTTAGGGTTTTTGTGTAGGGTTAGGGAGGGACCTAGGTAATGAGGACATGGCTACCTTGAATAAGATCACAAATATTGCATACGTGTATATATTTGAGGTGATTTCTAATAAAAGTTATGCAATAATTTATCTAGAGAAAAAGACCAAGTTTCTCACGTTCTTTACTCAGATTCAGACTGCACAGACATACCTGACTTCAAACGCTTACAACTTTTGATTACGGACTCAAAATTGGGTGATTCCTTTTTTCTTGGAAAGTTTATCTCGTGCACTTTCCAACGCAATTGGATTCACCTTCAAATTAATCCAGAGTGCAGAGATATTGCCGAAACAGTCCAACGCTGCAGTTGAATCCGAGTCAAAGTACAGGTCAAAAGGTGTTGCATCATCTTCGTTTGGGTCCATGGGCCTTGTACGTGCTAGGGTTAGGTCTAGGCTGTGACATCTTCCCACCTCCTTGGCCGCTACCCCTTGGTCCTATATAAGTAGATCAATCTAGTAGCATTTTCTTTGGGATTTGTTTAGCTAAAAGGTAGTCATTGCAACTTCGTGTATTTCATCGTGTCCAACGATCATGCCAAGACCGCCTTCGAATTCGCGTTTTTATCAATACTTCATCTATATTCGTAGATTGTTTTTTTATCATATTCTTACTTGTTCTTCGATTGCCTGCAGAAATAGACCATTGTTGTCAGGCTGGTCGTGCTTCCGGCATCGTCAGTACCATCAGGAGATTAGTGTAGCGATTGCTAAGACGCAACGTCGTGCACGTTTGTAGTCGGATCATGAAAGTTGTGCTCCACCAAATAGATAGTTATCATTTCATCGAAAGACCGGGACCCTCGCCTCTATCACTTGGGGATGGTGGCTATGGTGCTACAGGAAGAAGAAGCCATGAGAGGAAGCAGTGGTCGTGCCCTCTGCCATAGGAGGCGGGTGTACGATGGTGGGTCAAGCAGGCGATGGCCAGAGGGACGAGAGTGCGGGGTGGGTCGGGCGGACTGTCACGCCCAATATGTGATACTATCCTAAAGAGACTCGAAGGTCCCACCAAGGATAGAACCGCATATTGAAACGCTTTTGCAAGGTGGATACCATTACATCAACATTACATAATAGATGGGGATACATACAAAAGGCAATACAATGCCACACGAATACAACATCATCTTACATAAGAGCACCATCCGACTACGGATGAAACACAAACAGAAACTCAAACGACATCCACCCTGCTAGCCCAGGCTGCCGACCTGGAACCTATCCCCTGACCGAAGAAGAAGCAGAAGGAGAACTCCAAAACAAGCAAGCATCGCTCTCGCGTCATGATCATCGCATAACCTGCACCTGCAACTGTTGTGGTAGTAATCTGTGAGCCACGAGGACTCAGCAATCCCATTATCATGGGTATCAAGACTAGCAAAGCTTAATGGGTAAGGAAGGGGTAAAGTGGTGAGGTTGCAGCAGCGACTAAGCAAGATATGATGGCTAACATACGCAAATAAGAGCGAGAAGAGAAGCAACGGAATGGTCGTGAAGCTAGCAATGATCAAGAAGCGATCCTGAACTCCAACTTACGTCAAACATAACCCAAAACCGTGTTCACTTCCCGGACTCCGCCAAAAAGAGACCATCACGGCTACACACGCGGTTGATGCGTTTTAATTCGTATCTGGTGTCAAGTTATCTACAACCGGACATTAACAAATTCCCATCTGCCACATAACCGTAGGCACGGCTTTCGAAAGTTTATACCCTGCAGGGGTGTCCCAACTTAGCCCATGATAAGCTCTCGCGATCAACGAAGGATATTCCTTCTCCCGGGAAGACCCGATCAGTCTCGGAATCCCGGTTACAAGACATTTTGACAATGGTAAAACAAGACCAGCAAAGCCGCCCGATGTGCCGACAATCCCGATAGGAGCTGCACATATCTCGTTCTCAGGGAAACACCGGATAAGTCAAGCTACGAGTAAAACCTGACCTCGAGTTTCCCCGAGGTGGCCCCGCAGGCTGCTCGGTTCGGACCAGCACTTAGAGAAGCACTGGCCCGGGGGGGCTAAAATAAAGATGACCCTTGGGTTAATTACTCCCAAGGGAAATGTATAGGTGGTAGGCAAATGGTAAAACCAATGTTGGGCCTTGCTGGAGGAGTTTTACTCAAGGCAAACTGTCAAGGGGGTCCCATAAATCACCCAACCGCGTTAGGGACGCAAAATTTGGGAACATAATACCGATATGACGGAAACTAGGGTGGCAAGAGTGGAACAAAACACCAGGCATAAGGCCAAGCCTTCCACCCTTTACCAAGTATATAGATGCATTAATTAAATAAGAGATATTGTGATATCCCAACATAATCCTGTCCACCATGGAGCAATCTTCAACTTCACCTGCAACTAACAATGCTATAAGAGGGGCTGAGCAAAAGCGGTAACATAGCCAAACAACAGTTTGCTAGGAAGGGTGAAAAAGGTTAGAGGCTGACATGGCAATTGGGAGGCTTGAAGAGCAAATGATAGGTAGCGCAGCAAAGCGATAGAACGAAGCAACTAGCATAGCAATGATAGTAGTGAGATCTAGGGTAACGATCATCTTGCCTGAAATCCCGCTAGGAAGAAGAACAAGTCCATGAAGAAGACGAACGGATGAAGCCGAACCAAGCATGGACGAATGAATCCTCACGATCGCAACGAAACAGGAACTATCGAGAAGAAGCACATAACATGGTAAACACACCACACATATACATGACATGATGCTCAACCAAGTATGATGCAAGGCAAGACTACATGAAGCTACTCATGGCAAGAGATGATGCATACAAGAACAATACGTCAAAGCAAGTTTAAATGAGGCCGGAAACAACATATAACAATTCCGGGAAGTCCTCATATGTAAATTTCGAAATTGGTCCAGATCTAAATAAGCCTTATGTTCAAGTTGTTAAACAGCAAGTTAAGATGCACCAAGATGATCTACACGAAATTCTAGTCAAGTACATATAAAGTTCAATTAGTTCGGAGCTACGGCCTAGAAGATATGAGCAAAACAAGTTAAACATGGCATTGATGCAAAATGCATACAAACATCAAGCAAACACCTCAAAACAAGGATGCAACATGATAATATGAAACTATATGCAAAATGAAGCAAGTTCCATATAGAGCACACTCAAAACGGAGCAACGGTTCAACACACACACTATACAAGTTTAAAGGACAAGCTGTCCAAAACAACAACTAGGCATATTGCAAGCATCAAAATAACATGCTACATCACCTCAACATAAAAACATAAGGCATGTACATGATGTACAGGTAAAGCATAACAAAACATGAACAGTGAGCTATCTCCAGAAATCACTAGAACATGCTCAAAAACACATGACAAGATTGCAAATAATAACAGTTTACAGGCTTAGCAGAAATAACATCAGGTTGCAATCTTTAGAGCTATCAAACAACATGTTAAAGGAACTTATCATGACAAAAAAAGTCATGGCATGAATCTACTAAACCCATAGAACAAAAGTCCCTTACTGAACAAATTCCAAAGATCAACAGAAAATATGATAGCATCTATGCAAACATAGCAAATGATATGAAAGATTCAGACATGGCAGACACAACAATAAGTAGGCATGTTGGTGAGCTTGTACCACTCACCATAGAGAAATACATGCCATGGCAAGGTAACCAACAGTAATAATACATGTTTATGAAGCTAAGCATGGCAATAGCAAGTTCATAGGGTGCATGGGTCACTAGCAAAGCTCATGGCAAAGCTGAACTAAATGTTAACAGGCTGACAACAACATTATTTAGCAATTTGAGAGCAAGAATACTACAAGATAAAGTAGGCTATAAATGCAATCAGGGGCATGGATGAATAGAGCATGACATGTATAACAAAACATCCTTAGTGAACATCTCCAGATTATGCACATAATGACTTGTAGCAGCAGGTTTACATAACATCATGATATAGCAGATTCAGCCTAGCAAAACAACAACAACAAGTACCCTACTTAACAAGCTTGATGCACTCACTCAAGACTCACAAAAATACGTGGATTGCATCTCTGAGAATATGGCATGATGTAGCTCAAAACTCATGTAGATCTCATGCTCATAGGATGCACACATCAAATGCAACAAAAATGACAAATCATCAAGTTCTGTTAACAGACAACAGTTAACATCATATAGCACACTTGCAACGATGATTAGGGCATCAAGATGGACCCAAATGAACATGGCACAATGAAATGAAATGAATAGCATCTCACAACGAACATTTCAATATATCATATGCATGAATCAGAGCTATATGCGAGGAGTTATAGCATGATGAACAGAGCAAACATATATAGCAGAAAATGACTTAGTGGAAAAATCAACCTCCAAAATAGATCTAGGGTTCCAGGCACGGGGAACGAGGTGGACCAATCAGATCTCACCGGAGATGCAGGACGCGGATGCTGGAGTTGGAGGAGGGGCTCGCCGGAGTGCTCGTGGTCACCGGACTTGCTGGGGCGAGCGGCGGACGGCGAGGCGCGGGACTGGACGGCGGGCGGCCGATCGGATCTGAAGATCCACGGCGAGGGGAGGCCGGCGGGCGGCGGGGAGGCGCCGGCGGGGCACAGGCACGGTCGGCGGTCGGCGGGGGGCACGCGGGGGCGCACGACGGTGGGGCCGGGCGGCGTGCAGGCGTCAGGGTCGGCGGGCGATGGAGCGGGGCGCCTATGCGGGTTCGCCGGCGGGAGGCTAGGCGCGGATGGCGGCGAGGGCCAAACGGCGGCGGGCGAACCGGCGGCGGGGTTCGGCGAGGGGCCGGGCGGCGGAGGGAGCCGGGCTGGAGCGGGCCAGCCAGCGGCGGGGCGGGCCTGCACGGGCCCGCGATGGGCTCCGCGGGTCGCGGAGAAGTGGGCGCGGGGCACGGGTGAGGTGGCGGGCGGTGGTTGGTGCAGGAGGCGGCGGGGGTGACGTGGCGGCCTGTGGTTTGTCGAGGCGACGTGTTCGGCAGACACGTCTGGCAGCGGCGATTTCGTCCGGCGGCGCGAGGAGAAGGGGTTAGGGTTTGGGCTGCAAGAATTTCGGGGAAGGGGACTAATTTATAGATAGATGGAGCTAGGAGAGTCCAAATGGGGAGCGATTTTCGCCCACACGATCATGATCGAACGACCGAGAGTATGGAGGGGGTTTGGATGGGTTATTGGGCCATTTTGGAAGGGTGCTGGGCTGCAACAAAAGAGGGCTTTTGCGGCTACCCAGTTAACCGTCGGAGTATCAAACGGACTCCAAATGGCACGGAACTTGACAAGCGGTCTACCAGTGGTGTACCAAGGCCGCTCAAATCACGATCCATTCCGAGAATGTCTTTCTCCCGCTCACGAAACAAGGTCTGAGAGGGGCGACGGGCGCGCGCGAGAGGTCTGGACTTCGAAGAGAGAACCGGGGGAACCCGAACGGATGCAAGTTTTGAAAAACATGCAGATGAAATGCAGATGATGACATGGCAAAATGCAACACGCAAGCAAATGACATGGCAATGACGGCGAATAACTGGCAGACACTTGGCGCATCGAATCCGGGGCGTTACACAGACGCTCATGAAGGTGAGCAGGAAGGAGCGGACCCGCCGAAGAGAAGAGAGAAGGAGGAAGGCGGAGAAGGCTGACCTGCGCCGCCGGAGCTCCCAGTCGTGTATGTGCTTGTCTCTTCACCTGTTAGGTTACCTGTTTATTTTCCCTCGAGCGCGGGCAAAGCGGTAAGTCTAGCGCTCGATCATGCACATCAGGCAACGTCGAGGTCGTATGCTCTAAAGCTGGGAATAGCTATGCGGGATGCGAAAGTGAGCCAACCAATATTTTGAGCCAATTCAGCCAGTCAATTCGCTGACCATCCAAACAATGACATTCAGGCTTTGCAATGTCAATATCAATTTCTAGGGCTCAAATATCAACATCCAAACAGTGCATTCTTAAATGCAAAAACATCTTTGAAATGCAAACTTCTTTTATGAAAACATGGACATTTTTGTAATTTTAATTTTGTTTTCAACATCCGAAACATTTTTTGAAAAAGAAAACATGTTTTGTGAACAATTTTTTTAAACGGCAAACATTTTAACTTTGTCCAAAAAACCAGAATATTTTTAAAAACTTGCATTTTTGTTCAAAACAAGAACCATTTTGGAAATATCCCTCTTTTTTAGAAACACAAACAATTTTTGGAAATATGAACATTCTTTGTAAAAAAAATTGCGCAATTTTTTTTGAATTTCTTTTTGTCGAAATTTAAAAAAAACGGTGGAAAGCCGAAAAACCTGAAAAGAAACACTATCTAAAAAGCCGAAAACGCGTGCGAAAAAATATCCGAAGAAAACACCCAGAGCGCAACACATGGCGGCGACTGAGAGCACGGAAGTGGCACGCTCTTAGCCCACCCCCAAGTGACCCTTGAAGAGTCTTCTGAATGAGCTCTCCTCAATTTGTTGCTCCCCAACCCTTCATTCGTGATCGCATCCTGCTAGCCAGTGGAGCAAATGGCTGCGTGTGACTAATGGACAACGCGAACATTCAAAAACTCATTGCAGCATCAGATCTGAAAATATTTTTGAAATGTTTTGTGAACAATTTTGAATCACCGAATAGATTATTTGAAAACATGAAGAATTTTTTTGAAACATGAATAATTTCTTAAATTGAGACTCCATTCACAAATAGGAGAGCCCACGAGCATAGCCATGCCCGCTCCCAACCCACCACCGCTCCACCGGCCCATATCGGCGGCGCTCGCTCCAGCGTCGTCGACCACATCTCACTCCCTTCCCGCTGCCCTTCTGGCCGGCCTCCACCGCCCGTCCCAGCAGCTCCTCTAGGATTTCCCTACTTCGCAGGCCTCGCCTCCGGTGCTCCCAGGTGTGCCCGATCCAGATCTGGAGTTCGACACGCCTCCGTCGCCTCCCCCGGGTTGATCGCGTCTGCCTCCTGATGAGGCACAGGTGGTGCTGGAGCCAGTAATGCTACACCAACGGGCTTTTACGGGGTGACTATTACTTGGCAGCTTGTCATTGGATTAAAAAAGAGAGGAACATGGCCTTTCCTTAATTCTCTACAGCCCCCCCTGAGTTTTAGGTGGGTGGGGCCCGTTCCTCTCTTTTTTAATCCAATGACAAGTTGCCAAGTACTAGTCACCCCGTAACACCCCCGTAAAAGCCCGTTGATGTAGCATTAGACTACCCACAATGGAAGTAACATAGGTAGTAACATCACACATATCTAGATAAAATAGATGATGTGGCAAGCAATAAATGAAGAAAGAGAGGCATGTAGTAACATAACTAGTTAGGCTCGTCATAGTGGGGAGTAACTTAGACTAGTGTCATATGCATGACACTAGTCTAAGTTACTACTTTCATAATGCAAAGTAACATGATAGTAGTGTCATAGATAGCTTCATTTATTAGCTTGTAGACTCATCTTGTCTTGGGAAGTGCTATGTTACAGTAACATATTATGTTACCACCTCACATTAAATACTTGCCACATAAGCAAAAATTTCTTGAAGTGCGCTATGTTACTAGCTAAGTTACTCCCACTATGACTAGCCTTAATACTTGTATGCGTAACATCACACATATCAAGGCAAGATGAGTCTATAGCATAATAAATAAAGTATTGCATGTTACCACACATATGTTACTCCCCACTATAGAGGTAGTAACATAGAGTAGTAACATGAGCATGTTACTACTCTATGTTACTACCCATTGTGGCTAGTCTTACTGGTGCTGGAGACCCCTCCTGACATGCTCGCCAATGCTGCTTCCCCACCTACCGGCTTCAATGCCATCTCGTCGGTTGCCAGGGATATTAATGGAGGCCCTGTCGTGGGTGGCTCGCTTGCTTTCGGCCTGCGCCAGTGCAAGGTGCCGCTGAGGCTGGTCGTAATGGTAGTATCATAGCTAGTATCATGCATGCCAACTATGCAATTTTGATGAGGTGTCATAGCATTAAATGAACAAAGAGAGGGTGTAGTATCATATCATGATACCGTATCATATTAAATGCTATATTACTTTGTGTCATGCATGGCAATAAATAAAGTACTACATGATACTAATATATGATACTATGCATTAGGGAGGTAGTATCATACACTAGTATCATATGCATGATACTAGTATATGATACTTCCCATTACAACCAGCCTGAGCAATCAAGGCCGCATGGTGCGGCGACCGCGGGGCTCGAGGCTGAGAAGACCACGCCATGGGTCGAGATCAAATCATGGCGGCCGGGCTCGCCGGCCAAGCCAGCTGGGCCATTCATTGCACGCTCCTCCCCCTGCATGGATAAAGGGGCTCTGCTTCCATTGCCTTGGCCACCGACACCAGGTCGTCGATTGCTGTAACCCCATCACCTGCAGGCGCTGCTTTCGCTCGGGCCACTGGGCGCGCGACTGTTTTCATGCCCCGCGCCCTCATCTACGTCCCGGCGCGCCTAGGCCGCGCACGAGGCCATCCCTTCCGCTGCCTCAGATCCTGCTGAAGGCTGCCCAGCCCCCGTCCTTGCCGGTTGCAATGGCCTCTGCTGCTGCGACCACGGCCTGGGTTGGCGACCACTCCATCCGCCTGGAGGTGTCCGCCACCATCCACAACACCCCCGCCATGCAGCTGGGGATGGCCCTCCTAGAGTCCAACGCCGTTGTCGCCTGGTTCGACCGACACCGCCAAGTCTCCACCAACGAGATGGTCGTGTTCCTTGCTGACAGGCTTGGGGCGCTGCAACCTGACGGGTCGTCGTCCTCCACCACCCTGAGAAGTATCTCGTGCGGTTCATCCACAAGCATCATGTTGAGCTATCCGCAACCCGCCGTGTGCTGCCATTCGGGGACATCAAGCTGCAGCTGCGGGCGTGGCGGCTAGAGGCACACGCAGAGCATGTCGACCTCGGCCAGCACATTCGCCTATGCCTCGAGGGCGTCCCCCTCTATGCCTGGGACAAGCTCACCGTCACCAACTCTGTCGGCTCCGGGTGCTTCCTCGACTACATCGAGCCCGCGTCCAAGTTGAAGACGGACACCCAGGTCCTGGGACTCTGGGCATGGACGCCCTGCCTTAGCAAGGTCCCGCGGGTGAGCTGGGTCACCCTTCCGCTCGCAACGGGGGTGCTCCGGTCTATGGCATGAAAGGACTCGAGCATCGGGTCCTCGTGCTCCTCGACATCCATGAGGACCCCTCCGCGGGCAGGCTGGTCTCCAAGCCATTCCAATGGTGAGGCCAAAGCTTGCGACAGGCGTGAGCGCATCTCCCTTCCCGTGCGTCAGGATCGCCACAACCGAGATGAAGACGGTGACCGCGACCAAGGCCGTGGCCGCGATGGGCATGACACGTCCAGGGGAGGGCAAGACATCGGTGCACGTGCCCACAGGAGCCTTTCCCGTGCACCACACGACGATCAGCGGCATTGCCAAGATAGGGGAAGCAGGGACGACCACCACGGCAACTGCGACGGTCGCAGGCGCGCTGCCTTGCCGCCGCCCCCGTCCTCTTAGGCTCCGGCGGTGATGACACCCCCGAGAATTGTGCCTTGGAGATGGGTCAAGCCCCTCCTATCACCGCTCTGGCTTCCCCTGTGGAGGCTCGTGGTCGCAGCCCGTCTAGGCACGCACGTCCAGGCAGTGCCAGACGGGACTCAAGGGATGCGCGCACTCCTCTGGCTTTGTCGCCCCTCTCCCCCACGTCCGTGCTCCGCTCACCACCCCCTCCAAGCGTGATGACGCTAGGGCTGCTACAAAGGCCATCCAAGAGAGGACTCCGGCACTCATTGAGCTTTGCTCGCCGGTCTCCATGTTGAGCCCCCTCCTCCACGTCTCGCCAGTGCGCCCTCCCGGCTTCGAGGCATCTCCTACACCACCGCTCCTCTGTAATGGCCCTATGCAGTGAACCCCGACCTCTCCACGGGCTCGTAGACGTGCAGATGATGATGTGCTGCCAGCGGGGCTTGTTGAGCTGCTTATGCCAAGCCTGGGGGTGGCTCTCCTGGAGCCGTTGTTCTGCGCCCACCAACTGGCATTGTTGCTGTCTGCTCCGGCCCTCCCTTAGTCCCTCTTTCCCCTGATTCAACACCACCTAGGAGGCCAGCAGCGCACCAGAAAACTCTCTCCGGCGTGAAGATATCCAAGGTGGGCATCCTCTACCTACAGAGGATCAGGCGCCCTGCTGTCCTCGCAGCAACGACGCCGGCAACACAAATGGCCGAGCAGTTTATTGGCCGCAGCCTAGGCATCATCAAGAACGGGCAAGACGTCACCTTAGCCACCCTGGATGCCTTCGCGGTGAAGTTCAAAGAGCAACTTCCTCCTGACGTAATTGTGGCCATGAGAGAGTTCTTTGAGCTAGACAATGGTGTTGTTACAGCGGTGGAAGATGCTCTGATCGAGCATGGTGGAGCAGGGGTCCTCAATGCTGTGGGAGAAGATGTTGCCGCGGGCTCGCTAGATGTGAGCGCCTGAGGTTTCGATCATGTAGTAGCTGCTGTTGGGTGCATTGTTCCCCATGTTCGTGCAACATATGTTGTTTTGTATGGGTCTAAACCAGTTCAAGGGCAATAACTCTATATGTGGAAGAACTACAACTACGTACATGGTTTTTAGTGGTGGCCCTTCGTCCATTTGCCCTTGTGCTCATCTGTGCTTCCATCTTGTCCATGCATGTGTGCGCCCTCACCATGGGCTTCGTCTAAACCTCCAGGATCACCTTACTAATCAATGACAGTACAACCGATAAACACAATTAGCTGGAATATGTGGGGGCTTAATTGTCCAGACCGAAGATCTTCTGTTAAAGTAACGCATGCCGACTCCTCCTGCTAGCTTGTATGTCTTCAGGAGACTAAGCTGTGCGTTGTGGACAAATACATCATTGCATCACTTGGGGGAAACAAATTGGGCGGCTTTTCCCAACTTTCGGCTAACGGAACTAGGGGCGGTATCCTATTGCTATGGGATGAGAATCTGCTTGATGCTTTCGACTTTGTCACCACTGCATACTGTATTTCTGCCACGTTCTGTATACGTGCTTCTGGCTCCTGCTTCAAGCTCACTTCGGTCTATGGCCCCACTAATTGTTCATGCAAAGACGCTTTCTTTGCGGAGTTGCTCAACCACAAACCACCTGCAGATGTGGCTTGGTTGGTTGCCGGGGACTTTAACCAAATTTACCGAGCCAGTGATAAGAACAAGAGGAACATCAACATGAGCAGAATTACCCGCTTCCGCTCAATGCTTCATTCCTGTGAGCTCAAGGAAATCCACCTCCAGAACAGACGCTTCACTTGGAGCAACGAATGTGCCAATCCCACCTTGTGCAAGCTTGATTCCTTCTTCTACGATGCCGAGTGGGACACCACTCACAACAATCACTTGCTTCATACCCTGTCGTCTTCCCTCTCTAACCATTTCCCTCTATTGCTCACCGACGACAAGGGCCCTAGGCACCCGCGCACATTTAGATTTGAGAATTCCTAGGTATCTTTGTCCGGATTTCAAGAGGGCATTCTTGATGCTTGGGCTGAGAGGGTGAGTCATTTTGAGTCGTACCAAGTCCTCCACCATAAGCTCAAAAAAATGGCGCTCTGCCTTGCTGACTGGAGCAAGCGTATCTTCTCCAAGGCCAAGGTTCAGCTCCATGCAGCCAACATCATCATCCTTCGCATGGACATTGCACAGGAGGAGCGGCTGCTATCCCCGGAGGAGCTTGACCTATGCTCTAGGTTTAAGAGGCACGTGATCAGTCTTGTGGTGCTTGAGAGGGCAAGAAAGAGCCAATGTGCTAGGATTGCAAACCTGAAGGATGGTGATGCTAACACAATTTTTTCCACCACTGCATCAATGCTAGGAGGAGAAAAAATCACATCCATAGGATCAAGAACGCACAAGGCTGGGTCACCGACCATAAGCAAAAAGAGGACATCGGCCATAACCACTTCGCCGAGGTCATGGGCAGAGCAAGCACGAGCTGCGTTGACCTTAACTTGGATGAGCTGAATATCCACCCGCATGACTTGGATGATCTTGGTGATCCCATTACTAAGGATGAGGTTTTGGCAGCCATAAAAGCAATGCCGGGGGACAAGGTTCCCGGTCCGGATGGCTTCACGGGCATCTTCTTCAAACTTGGGAAATTATTAAGCATGATCTCATGCTGATCATCCAGAGTTTTGACTCCCTTGATGACCCACAAGTGTAGGGGATCTGAAAGCTTGCTTGTGTTTTTTCTAGGGTAAAAGACTTCATATAGAAGAAGATGGGCACCGGAGGGCTGCCTGGTGGCCCACGAGGCAGGGGGGTGTGCCCAGGGGGTAGGGCGCGCCCCCACCCTCGTGGCCAGGGTGTGGGCCCCCTCTGGTATTTCTTTCTCTCAGTATTTTTTATTAATTCCCAAAATGACTTTCGTGGAGTTTCAGGACTTTTGGAGCTATGCAGAATAGGTCTATAATATTTGCTCCTTTTCTAGCCCAGAATCCCAGCTGTCGGCATTCTCCCTCTTCATGTAAACCTTGTAAAATAAGAGAGAATAGCCATACGTATTGTGACATAACGTGTAATAACAGCCCATAATGCAATAAATATTGATATAAAAGCATGATGCAAAATGGACGTATCAACTCCCCCAAACTTAGACCTCGCTTGTCCTCAAGCGGAAGCCGAAATCAAAAAATATGTCCACATGTTTAGAGATAGAGGTGTCGATAAAAAATAAAATACAGACATGAGGGCATCATGATCATTCTTATAACAGCAATATACATACATACATACATACATATATATATATATATATATATATATATATATATATATATATATTGTCATATGATTTCTTATGCTCAAGTAACAATCTATCCACAATGTCAAGTATGAATCATAAACTTCATTGAGAACCAACAAACTATAATCTCGGTCATTGAAGCAATTGCAATTTATCATAACATCGGAAAGAGTCAATATAAGAGTTTTTAGCAAGTCCACATACTCAAGTATCATTTAGTCTTTCACAATTGCTAACACTCACACAATACTTATGGTTATGGAGTTTTAGTTGGACACAGAGAAAGATAAGGGCTTATTGTGTTGCCTCCCAACCTTTTACCTCAAGGGTAATGTCAACAATAATAGTTCATGCTAACTTACATCCAATTGGATATATATATATATCAGGATCTTTCCAACACGAGGTGCTTGCTAAAGGATAAAATAAAAAGGAAAGGTGGAGATCACCATGACTCTTGCATAAGACATAAAGTAAAAGATAGGCCCTTCGCAGAGGGAAGCAGAGGTTGTCATGTGCTTTTTGGTTGGATGCACTAAATATTAATGCAAAAGAACATCACTTTTAATCATCTCTTTAGCATGTTGGATAATCCATGACAATATACTTTAATTCAGATGTGAGAAAACATAACCCATTACGTTGTCTTCCTTGTCCAACATCAACTCTTTAGAATGTCATATTTTAATAAGTGCTCACAATCATACAAGATGTCCAAGATAGTATATTTATATGTGAAAACCTCTCTTTCTTTATTACTTCCTATTAATTGCAACGATGACCAAAACTATGTTTGCCAACTCTCAACAACTTTTAATCATCATACTCTTTATATGTGAAGTCATTACTCTCCATAAGATCAATATGATCTCTTTATTTCTTTTTATTCTTTTACTTATTCCCTCAAGATCATAGCAAGATAGCAAAGCCCTTGACTCAACACTAATCTTTATTATATATAGCTCATGGACTCGATTACATAGAGGGATCATAAAGCAAAACTCAAAACTAATTCATACCAAAACTTTATTCTATTGGATCAAGATATTACCAAAAGGATCGAGCTAAGAAAACGGTAAAGATAGGAGTGTGATGGTGATACGATACCGGGGCAAGTCCCCCAAGCTTGGCAGTCGCCAAGGGGAGTGCCCATACCCATGTGTTTAGTTCTTCGGAGGTGGTGATGATGGAATTGTTGATGATGTAGGCTTGTCGTCCGTCTTCCAAGGCATAGGCTCACCATCATAGAAGGATGATCGAGTCTCCGCGATCCTCAAATCTGCAGCCAAACTCATCCTCTTGAATCTATATTCATACTCATAGTTTTGGTTTTGCAGGTCATAGATCTGGGCTTGGAGGTGCTCGATTTTCTCATGAAGCTTGAAGATGGTCTCCCCAATGTTCTTGGCATCTAGCTTGTGGTTGTTGGTGAACTCCGCGATCATCATCTGGTTGGCGTTGAGTCCGCGTTCCACCATCCCTTGGCACTTGAAAACTTGTTGTTCCATTGCTTCCAGTCTTGTCTCCATGCTTCTGGTCCTCCTTGGTCCCTTAACATCGCGGATGTGCAACACCCCCTCGTGCATCTCAATGGTTTGAGGGTGATGCAGCACCTCCGTGAGGTAGGGGTTGATGATATTCTCGAAAAACTTGTCCTTGGGGGCGCTTGAAGACGTCATGGTGATCTAGATCTGTCAGAAAAACAACTCGAAACAAAGACAGAAGATATTTGCGTGATACAGTGGTCAAAACCTTCGGGAGATTATATAATGAATTATTACCGACCAAAAGAAGTATCGTGCAAGAAAACGGAATTCAAAGAGCTCACGAGGTGCCCACGAGGCAGGGGGCGCACCCTCCTCCCTCGTGGATGCCTCGTGTCCTTCCCGGACTACTTCTTATTTTCCTATTTTCTTAAATATTCCAAAACAGAGAAAAATTGCTGTTGGAACTGTTTTGGAGTCGGTTTACTTACCGTACCACATACCTATTCCTTTTCGGAGTCTGAAACATTCTGGAAAGTGTCCCTTATGTATTCCTCCGGGGTTACGGTTTCAATAACATTAGTTTCAACATTTATAGGATTACCTGAGATATAATGTTTGATTCTTTGACTGTTTAACACCTTCGGATTCGTGCCTTCGAAGTTGTTGATTTTTATGGCACTGGAAGGATAGACCTCCTCGATAATGTAAGGGCCTTCCCATTTAGAGAGAAGTTTTCCTGCAAAAAATCTTAAACGAGAGTTGTATAGCAAAACATAATCACCTACATTAAACTCACGCTTTTGTATCCTTTTGTCATGCCATCTTTTAACTTTTTCTTTAAACAGTTTGGCATTCTCATAGGCTTGGGTTCTCCATTCATCAAGTGAGCTAATGTCAAATAGCCTCTTCATACCGGCAAGTTTGAAATCATAATTGAGCTCTTTAATGGCCAAATATGCCTTATGTTCTAGTTCGAGAGGTAAGTGACATGCTTTTCCATAGACCATTTCATATGGAGACATACCCATAGGATTTTTATATGCAGTTCTATAAGCCCATAATGCATCATCAAGTTTCTTGGACCAATTCTTTCTAGATCTATTAACAGTCTTTTGCAAAATTAATTTGAGCTCTCTTTTACTCAATTCTACTTGACCACTAGACTGTGGGTGATATGGAGATGCAATTCTACGATTAATATCATACTTAGCAAGCATTTTACGAAAAGCACCATGAATAAAATGTGAACCACCATTAGTCATTAGGTATCTAGGGACTCCAAACCTCGGAAAAATAACTTCTTTAAGCATCTTAATAGAGGTGTTATGATCAGCACTACTAGTTGGAATAGCTTCTACCCACTTAGTGACGTAATCAACAACAACTAAAATATGTGTATACCCATTAGAGGAAGGAAACGGTCCCATATAATCAAAGCCCCAAACATCAAATGGCTCAATAACAAGAGAATAATTCATAGGCATTTCTTGACGTCTACGAATATTACCAATTCTTTGACATTCATCACAAGATAAGACAAACTTACGGGCATCCTTGAAGAGAGTGGGCCAATAAAAACCGGATTGCAATACCTTATGTGTGGTTCTATCTCCAGCGTGGTGTCCTCCATATGCCTCGGAGTGACACTTACGTAGGATCTGTTCCTGTTCATGCTCAGGTACACAACGTCTAATAACACCACCTACTCCTTCTTTATAAAGGTGTGGGTCATCCCAGAAGTAATGTCTTAAATCATAGAAAACCTTTTTATTTTGATGGTATGCAAAACTAGGTGGTATGAATTTAGCAACAATGTAATTAGCATAATCAACATACCATGGAGCAGTACGAGAAGTATTTATGATAGCTAATTGTTCATCAGGGAAGCTATCATCAATAGGTAGTGGGTCATCAAGAACATTCTCTAACCTAGACAAGTTGTCTGCAACGGGGTTCTCAGCTCCCTTTCTATGAATAATATGCAAATCAAATTCTTGTAGTAGGAGAACCCATCTAATAAGTCTAGGTTTAGCATCTTTCTTTTCCATAAGATATTTAATAGCAGCATGATCAGTGTAAATAGTTACTTTAGAACCAACAATATAAGGTCTAAACTTATCACAAGCAAATACAACTGCTAAAAATTCTTTCTCAGTAGTAGCATAATTCTCTGGGCACTGTCTAGAGTTTTACTAGCATATTGAATAACATTCAGTTTCTTATCAACTCTTTGTCCTAGAACAACACCTACAGTATAATCACTAGCATCACACATAATTTCAAAGGGTAAATTCCAATCAGGTGGCTGAACAATAGGTGCAGAAATCAAAGCTTTCTTTAGTATTTCAAATACTTCTACACAATCATCATCAAAAATAAAAGGAATATCTTTTTGTAATATATTAGTCAGAGGCCTAGAAATTTTAGAGAAGTCCTTGATGAACATCCTATAAAAACCGGCATGACCAAGGAAACGTCTTATACATTTTATGTCCTTGGGACATGACATCTTTTCAATAGCATCAACCTTAGCTTTATCAACTTCAATACCTCTTTCAGAAATTTTATGCCCCAAGACAATACCTTCATTAACCATAAAGTGGCACTTCTCCAAAATTCAAGACGAGACTAGTATCTTCACATCTCTGCAAAACTCGATCAAGGTTGCTCAAGCAATCATCAAAAGAAGACCCATAAATGGAGAAATCATCCATGAAAACTTCACAAATCTTTTCACAAAAGTCAGAGAATATAGCCATCATGCATCTTTGAAAGGTAGCAGGTGCATTGCATAAACCAAAAGGCATACGTCTATAAGCAAAAGTACCGAAAGGGCAAGTAAAAGTGGTCTTTTATTGATCACCTGCTGACACAGGTATTTGCGAGAAACCAGAGTAACCATCTAGAAAGCAAAAATGTGTATGTTTGGATAATCTTTCTAGCATTTGATCAATAAAAGGTAGAGGGTAATGATCCTTTTTAGTAGCTTTATTTAACTTACGTAAATCAATTACCATCCTATAACCTGTGACAATTCTTTGTGGGATCAATTCATCTTTATCATTAGGAACAACAGTAATACCTCCCTTCTTAGGGACACAATGGACAGGTCTTACCCACTGACTATCAGCAACGGGATAAATTATACCTGCCTCGAGGAGATTTAGTATTTCCTTTCTTACCACTTCTTTCATCTTAGGATTTAACTGTCGTTGGTGATCAATAACTGGTTTGGCGTCTTTCTCCAATTTTATCTTGTGTTGACATAAAGTGGGACTAATGCCCTTAAGATCATCAAGAGTATATCCAATAGCAGCACAATGCTTCTTCAGAGTTTTCAATAATCTCTTCTCTTCCTGCTCTGAAAGGTTAGCACTAATAATAACAGGATATATCTTCTTTTCATCAAGATAAGCATATTTAAGGGTATCAGATAATGGTTTAAGGTCAAACACGGGATCACCCTTGGGTGGATGAGGATCCCCTAGAATTTCAGAAGGCAAGTTGTGTTTCAAGATAGGTCCCTGTTTAAAGAATACTTCATCTATCTCCCTTCTTTCATTCATAAACATATCATTTTCATGGTCTAGCAAATATTGTTCTAAAGGATCATTAGGAGGCATGGCAATAGAAGCAAGACCAATAATTTCATCCTTACTAGGCAATTCTTTATCATGGGGTTGTCTACGAAATTTAGCAAAATTAAACTCATGAGACATATCCCCTAAACCAATAGTAACAACATCCTTTTCACAGTCTATCCTAGCATTAATAGTGTTCAAGAAGGGTCTACCAAATATAATGGGACAAAAGTCATCTTGTGGGGAACCAAGAACAAGAAAATCAGCAGGATATTTAAATTTCCCACACAAGACTTCAACATCTCTAACAATCCCAATTGGTGAAATAGTATCTCTATTGGCAAGCTTAATTTTAACATCAATTTCTTCTATCTCAATAGGTGCAATATTGTCGGTGTTCTGGAAACGGGGGTCCCAGACTTGCCTGCCTGCGGCCTGCGGCGTGGCTCAATCGGTGGCTCAGTACGGCCCGCCTTCATCAACCAACACTCAAGACCCTCGTGAGGGGCCAAGCCTCGTCGGGCGGACGACACAAGGCCTCCTCAGGAGAGGCCTCGCCACGCAGGCTCGTGAGGAGGCAGAGAGATCAAGGCAAGGGGTATCTCTCAAGGTTCCCATGACGCAAGCCATGACGATCAAGACACAGCGGGCGCCAGGCGGGCGCCAGCCCGCGCAGTGTCCTCGTTTCCTCTTTTGTGCAAAGGGGGGTAAGCGCAGGCGCGGAGTACCGAGGCATCAGGCAAAGGTTTCCATATCAGTGCAACAAGACTAGGACCAGTAGGATGGCAGGATGGAGGTCACCGTGGAGCCCAAGACGGTGTCATCACCAGCACCTTTGGCAGGCGAAGACCACCTTTAGTCAGGATAGCTTGTACTAGCTGTCCCCTTTCAAAATGGCCGTTGTTGGATTCCTTGCCACTCAATATTTGGGAAGAGGGCCA